>NC_091370.1:20602806-20679947 GCF_038502225.1 Cherax quadricarinatus
AACACATACCCCACCTACACCACAGCCCCATATAGGCCCCCACCAAGGCTCTCGCTCCCCCAACCCCAATATACTTGCATGACCACAATGATAGAAAAGAAACTAAAGGTTTGGTACACAAACGCGGATGGAATAACGAATAAACATGAGGAGTGGAATGAAAGAATCAGTGAAAAATCCCCAGACATCATAGCAGTCACAGAAACAAAACTCGCTGAGACAATAACAGACACAATCTTCCCAACAGGATATCAGATCCTGAGGAAAGATAGAAGGAGTAGAGGGGGAGGAGGGGTTGCACTGCTCATAAAACACCAATGGGGATTTGAGGAAATGGAAGGCATGGACATGATTGGAGAAAGAGACTACATTGTAGGTACAATTCAGTCCGGAGAACATAAAGTAGTCATTGGAGTGATGTATAACCCACCACAGAACTGCAGGAGGCCAAGAGAGGAGTACGAAGAAAACAACAGGGTGATGGTGGACACACTGGCTGAGGTGGCAAGAAGAGCTCACTCGAGCAGAGCAAAGTTACTGGTAATGGGCGATTTCAACCACAGGGAGATCGACTGGGAAAACTTGGAGCCACATGGGGGTCCCGAAACATGGAGAGCCAAGATGATGGATGTGGTACTTGAAAACCTCATGCATTAACATGTCAGGGACACAACCAGAGAGAGAGGGGAGGATGAGCCAGCAAGACTGGATCTTGTGTTCACCCTGAGCAGTTCAGACATCGAGGACATCACTTACGAGAGGCCCCTTGGAGCTAGCGATCATGTGGTTCTGAGTTTTGACTATATAGTAGAGTTACAAGTGGAGAAGGTAACAGGAACTGAAGGGGACAGGCCAAACTATAAAAGGGGGGACTACACAGGTATGAGAAACTTCCTGCAGGAGGTTCAGTGGGACAGAGAAATGGTAGGAAAATCAGTAAACGAGATGATGGAATATGTGGCAACAAAGTGCAAGGAGGCAGAGGAAAGTTTTGTTCCCAAGGGAAACAGAAATAATAGGAAGACCAAAACGAGTCCTTGGTTTACCCGAAGGTGTAGGGAGGCAAAAACTAAGTGCAACAGAGAATGGAAAAGGTACAGGAGGCATAGGACCCAGGAAAACAAGGAGATTAGTAGAAGAGCCAGAAACGAGTATGCGCAGATAAGGAGGGAGGCCCAGCGACAGTATGAAAACGACATAGCATCGAAAGTCAAATCTGACCCGAAACTGCTGTATAGCCACATTAGGAGGAAGACAACAGTCAAGGACCAGGTGATAAGGCTGAGGAAAGAAGGTGGAGAACTCACAAGAAACGATCAAGAGGTATGTGAGGAGCTCAACACGAGATTTAAGGAAGTATTTACAGTAGAGACAGGAAGGACTCTGGGGGGACAGACCAGATGGGGACACCAACAAGGAATACACCAACAAGTGTTGGACGACATACATACAGATGAGGAGGAGGTGAAGAAACTGCTAAGGGACATCGATACCTCAAAGGCAATGGGACCGGACAACATCTCTCCATGGGTCCTTAGAGAGGGAGCAGATATGTTTTGCGTACCACTTACCACAATCTTCAACACATCCCTGGAAACTGGGCAACTACCTGAGGTATGGAAGACGGCAAATGTAGTTCCCATTTTCAAAAAAGGAGACAGAAAAGAGGCACTAAACTATAGACCTGTGTCATTGACGTGTATAGTATGCAAAATTATGGAGAAGATTATCAGGAGGAGAGTGGTGGAGCACCTGGAACGGAACAGGAGTATAAATGCCAACCAGCACGGATTCACGGAAGGCAAATCCTGTGTCACAAACCTTCTGGAGTTTTACGATAAAATAACAGAAGTAAGACAAGAGAGAGAGGGGTGGGTTGATTGCATCTTCTTGGGCTGCAAGAAGGCCTTTGACACAGTTCCTCACAAGAGATTAGTGCAGAAGCTAGAGCATCAGGCGCATATAACAGGAAGAGCACTGCAATGGATCAGAGAATACCTGACAGGGAGGCAACAACGAGTCATGGTACGTAATGATGTATCACAGTGGGCACCTGTGACGAGCGGGGTCCCACAGGGGTCGGTCCTAGGACCAGTGCTATTTTTGGTATATGTGAACGACATGACGGAAGGGTTAGACTCAGAAGTGTCCCTGTTTGCAGATGATGTGAAGTTAATGAGGAGAATTAAATCTGATGAGGACCAGGCAGGACTTCAAAGAGACCTGGACAGACTGGACACCTGGTCCAGCAAATGGCTTCTCGAATTTAATCCTGCCAAATGCAAAGTCATGAAGATAGGGGAAGGGCACAGAAGACCACAGACAGAGTATAGGCTAGGTGGCCAAAGACTGCAAACCTCACTCAAGGAGAAAGATCTTGGGGTGAGTATAACACCGAGCATGTCTCCGGAAGCACACATCAATCAGATAACTGCTGCAGCATATGGGCGCCTGGCAAACCTGAGAACAGCATTCTGACACCTTAGTAAGGAATCATTCAAGACACTGTACACCGTGTATGTCAGGCCCATACTGGAGTATGCAGCACCTGTTTGGAACCCGCACTTGATAAAGCACGTCAAGAAACTAGAGAAAGTACAAAGGTTTGTAACAAGGTTAGTTCCAGAGCTAAGGGGAATGTCCTATGAAGAAAGATTAAGGGAAATCGGCCTGATGACACTGGAGGACAGGAGGGTCAGGGGAGACATGATAACGACATATAAAATACTGCGTGGAATAGACAAGGTGGACAAGGACAGGATGTTCCAGGGAGGGGACACAGAAACAAGAGGCCACAATTGGAAGTTGAAGACACAAATGAGTCAGAGAGATAGTAGGAAGTATTTCTTCAGTCATAGAGTTGTAAGGCAGTGGAATAGCCTAGAAAATGACGTAGTGGAGGCAGGAACCATACACAGTTTTAAGACGAGGTTTGATAAAGCTCATGGAGCGGGGAGAGAGAGGGTCTAGTAGCAACCGGTGAAGAGGCGGGGCCAGGAGCTAGGACTCGATCCCTGCAACCACAAATAGGTGAGTACAAATAGGTGAGTACATGTACTCCAATCCACAGGCACACTAACACATGCACTCCCATCCACAGGTACACTAACACATGCACTTCCACCCACAGGTACACTAACACATGTACTCCAATCCACAGGCACACTAACACATGCACTCCCATCCACAGGTACACTAACACATGCACTCCAATCCACAGGCACACTAACACATGCACTTCCACCCACAGGTACACTAACACATGCATCCCTATCCACAGGTACACTAACACATGCACTCCCATCCACAGGCACACTAACACATGCATCCCTATCCACAGGTACACTAACACATGCACTCCCATCCACAGGTACACTAACACATGCACTCCCATCCACAGGTACACTAACACATGCACTCCCATCCACAGGTACACTAACACATGCACTCCCATTCGCAGGCACACTAACACATGCACTCCCATCCACAGGTACACTAACACATGCACTCCCATCCACAGATACACTAACACATGCACTCCCATCCACAGGTACACTAACACATGCACTCCCATTCGCAGGCACACTAACACATGCAGTCAACCCCACAACCACTATTACACCAGCATTAACCATTTAAATCTACACACACATACATACCACTACACAACAACACTTACATTTGCATCCCCCCACAAAAGCCACATCTAAAGTTGCACTCCTCTCCACTCTACGCTTTCACATGTATCCCCAAACCATCTACACATAAATATGCATCCTCCAATCGGCCACATATACACCTGTGTCGTCCTACAGTCACACTTATTCAGCTACACTTACACATGCATACCCAGCCCACACATACACATACATTCTCCACACAGACACACTTACCTGGAAGGCAATCAACCAAGTTATCCTCAGTACTGACAAAATCTTCTACGTATTATTTGGGAATCAAGCAAAAACATGCTCAATTTGATATAAAAATAGATAATCTACATACAGAAAGCCACGACGAATTATACGTCTTGACTGCAAGACTCACGAAATCGTAATGACACGATTACAAACAAACCATACAACGGGCGGGGTTAGAACCCGCGGTCAGAGAGTTATAAATCTCCAGACCGTCGCGTTAGCCACTAGACCAGCTAGCCACAATAAGATTCATCCAAACAGGTATACTTATACACCACAGGAAGGTTAGCATATTCACTGGTTTATCTCGGCTGCAACCTGCAATATTACACTCAACCAACACATATCTTAGAAAATATTTAAAGCTGTAGACAGTCTATCAGATATTCGTTATAAGAGAAGAGAGATTTCGTTCGGATTTTTAACCCCGGAGGGTTAGCCACCCAGGATAACCCAAGAAAGTCAGTGCGTCATCGAGGACTGTCTAACTTATTTCCATTGTGGTTCTTAATCTTGTCCCCCAGGATGCGACCCACACCAGTCGACTAACACCCAGGTACCTATTTGCTGCTAGGTGAACAGGACAACAGGTGTAAGGAAACGTGTCGAAATGTTTCCACCCGCCGGGAATCGAACCCGGGCCCTCCGTGTGTGAAGCGGGAGCTTTAGCCACCAGGCCACCGGGCCACTGTAACACACTCTAATTTGTTCCTTTCTCACTGATATCTTCTCTTTGGGAATTTGAAGAGTAACTTAGCAAACTTTTGGCTAATCTTTTCAGTTTATCACTACAAACTGGCACAGAGCCAGACAAGCATAAAATGGGTACCTGAGTGTTAGTGGACTGGTGTGAGTCGCATCCTGGGACAAAACTGACCTAATTTGCCTGATATGCTCAGCATAACAAGCGGCTATGGTCTGTATACCTTGAACATGTATTTGTAGAAATAAAGATATTATATTATTATTATTATTATATATAATTATATTACATATTATATTATTATATTGTATTACATTATTATATTAATAATTTCCGAGGCAATTCGTAGCCATCTTGAAAGACATAAATTGGTTAATGAATCTCAGCATGTAGATAAATGGTTCAGAGAACCGACATGTTGATAAATTAGACACATGTGCAACTCTTGGGTATCTTTATTGAGGAAACGTTTCGCCACACAGTGGCTTCATCAGTCCATACGTAGGAGAAACTTGAAGAACAGGAGGAGAATGAGGTAATCAGTCCCTCAACCTTGAGTCGATGTGTTCAGTCCATCAATCTTGAATAGAATACGGCAAATGAGCGGAGAAGCAGCTTATAAACCGTATGGCAGGAGAGGTGTAGCAGTCATAGGTGGTGTCACATTTGTTCAATGTGGAAGTAGGTCGTGCCCAAGAATTAGGCAAGCGAAGAATTCCTAAGTATTAAGACGTATTCTATTCAAGATTGATGGACTGAACACATCGACTCAAGGTTGAGGGACTGATTACCTCATTCTCCTCCTGTTCTTCAAGTTTCTCCTACGTATGGACTGATGAAGCCACTGTGTGGCGAAACGTTTCCTCAATAAAGATACCCAAGAGTTGCACATGTGTCTAATTTATCAATCTCAGCATGGATTTACAAAGGGGCGTTCCTGTCTTACGAATTTACTAACTTT
The DNA here is from genome assembly GCF_038502225.1 of Cherax quadricarinatus. Lineage (NCBI taxonomy): Eukaryota > Metazoa > Arthropoda > Malacostraca > Decapoda > Parastacidae > Cherax > Cherax quadricarinatus. The sequence continues at coordinate 20,608,391 of NC_091370.1, forward strand.
TTTCACCAAGGTATTTTTTCCTGGGCAGAGGCATGATTAACATATAAGCAGCAGAGAGTTGGAATCAATGAGGGGAAATCAGACTGTGGGCACGTCACAAGCGGTGTTCCACAGGCGTCAGTGTTGGGCCCCTTCTTGTTCACAATTTATATAAACGACATAGATGAGGGATTAATTAGCGACATAAAGTTTGCTGATGACACCAAAACAAATCGCCTAATTCATTCTAATGAGGACATTAGAGCACTCCAGAATGATTTGAATAGACTGATGCAGTGGTCGGAGAAGTGGCAAATGCAGTTTAATATAGACAAATGCAAAGTTTTAAACATTGGACAAGAAACTATCCATGCCAAATATAAAGTAAATAATGTAGATCTTAATTTAGCTGATTGCGGAAAGGATTTAGGAGTTCTGGTTAGCAGTAATTTAAAACCAAGACAACAGTGCATAAGTGTTCGCAATAAAGCTAACAGAATTCTTGGCTTCATAACAAGAAGTATAAATAATAGAAGTCCTCAGGTTGTTCTTCAACTCTATATATCCTTGGGTATGTATCATTTAGACTATGCTGCTCAGTTCTGGTCACCGTATTACAAAATGGATATAAATGCTCTGGAGAACGTACAGAGGAGGATGACAAAGATGAGCCCATGTATCAGAAATCTTCCCTATGAGGATAGACTGAGGCCTTGAATCTGCACTCTCTCGAAAGTCATAAAATTGGGGGGGATATGATTGAGGTGTATAAATAGAAAGCAGCAATGAATAAAGGGGATGTAAAAGGCGTGATAAAAGTATCTAGCCTAGACAGGACTCGCAGCAATGATTTTCAGATGGAAAAATTCAGATTCAAGAAGGATATAGGAAAGCACTGGTTTGGTAATAGAGTTGTGGATGAGTGGAACAAACTCCCGAGTACAGTTATAGAGGCTAAAACGTTGTGTAAATTTTAAAAATTGGTTAGATAAATACATGTGTGGGTGTGGGTGGGTGTGAATTGGACCTGACTAGCTTGTGCTGCTAGGTCAGATGCTGTGCTCCATAAGTGAATGGGTTATTTGTTTAAGCAGGGAGGTGATTTGGAGGTGCCTTGCATGGGCCAGTAGGCCTGCTGCATTGTAGATTCTTTCTTACGTTTTTAAATCACCTAAAATTAATTACCAGAAAATAGAATAATTACCCAATCAGATTTCATAAACAAACATCCTCACCATTCAAAAATCTCAATTAATAGTAACCTCTTTGATTTACCACGTGTTCGATTTGACCAGATTACGAACTCCATGTAAATAAATGCCTCTAAAATTTCCTTTTTTTTTTTCTTTTTTTTTGGGGGGGGGGGGTCATAAATCACAAGAAATTCCTGTCTACCACCATATTCAATAACAGAGCTAAATAGCACCTAATTAATCTGATCAAAATTCTGGATAGGTAAATTAGGTTCCCGGTCAGGTTTCAACAGCAACATCGAGTATCCATACCATATCAGTATCAACAATATATTTCAGTACATGTAATAACCAGAAATATGTTCCACTTCAGTATTCATCACAATGAATTTTGGACCAAAATATCATAAATCATGAAGTTAATAACAAATTATTGAACTTAAATAACTGTTCAGAGGTTATAAGTTCACCAAAACAAACCATACCCCGGCCGGGATTGAACCCGCGGTCAGAGAGTCTCAAAACTCCAGACCGTCGCGTTAGCCACTAGACCAGCTAGCTACAATAAGATTCATCCAACTAGGTATATTTCTACACCATAGGAAGGTTAGCATAGGCACCTCTGTGACCACAAATGCAAGTTTTTACAGACGAATCTCCAGCTAGCGTGGCCGTGACGAACTCTAGCTCAAGTCCCTTCACTGCCGTCAACATGACTTAAGAAATCGTAATAACACGATTGCAAATAAACCATACCCCCGGCCGGGATTGAACCCGCGGTCTAGTGGCTAACGCGACGGGCTGGAGTTTTGAGACTCTGTGACCGCGGGTTCAATCCCGGCCGAGGGTATGGTTTATTTGCAATCGTGTCATTACGATTTCTTAAGTCTTATAAGTTCATTTTAACTCTTCGAAATGCACGAAATACTACATAATTAAATAAGGTATTTTAGAGAAATAAATATTACTATCATTATTCCTCACAGTCACACTTACATATGTATCCCCCCACACAGTCACACTTACATATGTATCCCCCACACAGTCACACTTACATATGTATCCCCCCACACAGTCACACTTACATATGTATCCCCCACACAGTCACACTTACATATGTATCCCCCACACAGTCACACTTACATATGTATCCCCCACACAAACACACTTACATGTGTATCCCCCCACAGTTACACTTGCATATGTATCCCCCCACAGTCACACTTACATATGTATCCCCCACAGTTACACTTACATATGTATCCCCCACACAGACACACTTACATATTTATCGCCCACACAGTCACACTTACACATGCATCCCCCACACAACCAGACTTACACATGTATCCCCCACACAGTCACACTTACACATGAATCCCCCACACAGTCACACTTACATATGCATCCCCCACACAGTCACACTTACGTACCTATCCCCCACACAGTCACAGTTACACATGTATCACCACAGAGTCACACTTACACATGTATCCCCCACACAGTCACACTTACATATGAATCCCCTACACCCTCACACTTACATATGAATCCTCCACACAGTCACACTTACATATGTATCCCAAACACAGTCACATATGTATCCCTCACACAGTCACACATTTGTATCCCCCACAGAGTCACACTTACACATGTATCCCACAGAGTCACACTTAAATATGTATCCCCCACACAGTCACACTTGCATACGTATTCCCCACAAAGACACACTTACACATGTATCCCCCACACAATCACACTTACATATGCATCCCCCACACAGTCACACTTACATATATATCCCCCACACAGTCACACTTACACATGTATCCCCCACACAGTCGCACTTACATATGCATACACCACACAGTCACACTTGCACATGCATCCACCACACAGTCGTACTTACATATGCATACACCACACAGTCACACTTACACATGCATCCACCACACAGTCACACTTACATATGCATACACCACACAGTCACACTTGCACATGCATCCTCCACACACACTTACACATGCATCCACCACACAGTCACACTTACACATGCATCCACCACACAGTCACACTTACACATGTATCCCCCACTCAGTCACACTTACACATGTATCCCCCACTCAGTCACACTTACACATACATACACTACACAGTCACACTTGCACATGTATCCCCCACTCAGTCACACTTACATATGTATACCCCCACACTGTCGCACTTACATATGTATCCTCCACACAGTCACACTTACACATGTATCCCCCACACAGTCACACTTACACATGCATCCACCACACAGTCACACTTACACACGTATCCTCCACACAGTCACACATATGTATCCCCCACACTGTCACACTTGCATATGTATCCCCACACAGTCACACTTACACATGTATCCCTCACACAGTCACACATATATGCATCCCCCACACAATCACACTTCCACATGTATCCCCCACACAGTCACACTTACACATGCATCCACCACACAGTAACACCTACACACGTATCCCCCACACAGTCACACATATGTATCCCCCACACTGTCACACTTACATACGTATCCCCACACAGTCACACCTACACATGTATCCCCCACAGTCACACTTACACATGCCTTCTCCACACAGTTACACTTACATATGGATCCCCTACACATTCACACTTACATATGCATCATCCACACAGTCACAATTACATATGTATCCCCCACACAGTCACACACATGCATCCACAACACAGTTACACTCACCTAGGTATCCCCCGCACATTCACACTTTCACATGCATCCCCCACTCAGTCACACTTGCATATGTATCCCCCACACAGTCACATTTTCACATGCGTCCCCCACACAGTCACACTTACACATGCATCCCTCACACAGTCACACTTACATATGTATCCCTCACACAATCACACTTACACATGCATGCTCCACACTGCCACACATACTCATGCAAGCCCCCCACCCCACCCCACACACACAGCCACACATACACTTGCATCTCCTCTTAGCCACACTCTTACAGGTATTTACCCCTCTGTAACACTCTCTCAGGTATTTACCCCTGTGTAACACTCTCACAGGTATTTTCCTCTCTGTCACACGCTCACAGGCATTTTCCTCTCTGTCACACGCTCACACGGATTTAACCCTCTGTCACACTCTCACAGGTATTTACCCTTCTGTCACACATTCACAGGTATTTCTCTCTCGACCGTTTACATGCATGTCCACACATATTAATTTCCCATGCACTTCCCCCTCTCAATAACACACATATATTCCCTCACGTACCAACGTCCTCCAGCCAATACCAAAAATATTATTTGTGTTTTCTTTTTACTGTCAGGGTGCGACATGTGCGTGGGCTGCGTGTTATAGACGCCTCCATCATGCCAGTGATCACCACAGGCAACCTCAACGCACCAACTATCATGATAGCAGAGAAGGCTGCTGACATGATCAAACTGTATTGGGACGCTCCCATCACTACCTTCTGAAATGTTTACGCCGGAGGAAGCTCGTCTGTTTGGTTAAAAATTATTTATACCATAACTATTTATAAGTTCCCCTTCCATTTGATGACTAATATAAAAACTTGGTAAAAATATAACCTTCGTTTTATTAGAGCAGACGCTTGTTAAGTGGCTTCACAAGGTACTGTACATGTGTGACATTTGAACCAGGTGGCCCCTGGTAACTTGTATGTAAAAAACAATGCTAAAGTTACACATCTAATTATTATTACAATAATCCTGATGGAGTACTTATGCTGTACCAGTTACTGCAACATGACACCTTCAAGAATCTTCAGGTTTTATGTTTCCACAAACATGTACGGTACAAGTGAGACATGTACGGTACAAGTCAGACTTGTACGGTACAAGTGAAACATGTACGGTACAATTGAGACATGTACGGTACAAGTGAGACATGTACGGTACAAGTGAGACATGTACGGTACAAGTGAGACATGTACGGTACAAGTGAAACATGTACGGTACAAGTGAAACATGTACGGTACAAGTGAGACATGTACGGTACAAGTGAAACATGTACGGTACAAGTGAAACATGTACGGTACAAGTGAGACATGTACGGTACAAGTGAAACATGTACGGTACAAGTGAAACATGAACGGTACAAGTGAGACATGTACGGTACAAGTGAAACATGTACGGTACAAGTGAGACATGTACGGTACAAGTGAAACATAAACGGTACAAGTGAGACATGTACGGTACAAGTGAAACATGTACGGTACAAGTGAGACATGTACGGTACAAGTGAAACATGAACGGTACAAGTGAGACATATACGGTACAAGTGAAACATGTACGGTACAAGTGAGACATGTACGGTACAAGTGAGACATGTACGGTACAAGTGAGACATATACGGTACAAGTGAAACATGTACGGTACAAGTGAAACATAAACGGTACAAGTGAGACATGTACGGTACAAGTGAAACATGTACGGTACAAGTGAGACATGTACGGTACAAGTGAAACATGTACGGTACAAGTGAGACATGTACGGTACAAGTGAAACATGCACGGTACAAGTGAGACATGTACGGTACAAGTGAAACACGTACGGTACAAGTGAGACATGTACGGTACAAGTGAAACATGTACGGTACAAGTGAAACATGTACGGTACAAGTGAGGCATGTACGGTACAAGTGAGACATGTACGGTACAAGTGAGCCATGTACGGTACAAGTGAGACATGTACGGTACAAGTGAAACATGTACGGTACAAGTGAAACATGTACGGTACAAGTGAGACATGTACGGTACAAGTGAAACATGTACGGTACAAGTGAGACACGTTCGGTACAAGTGAAACATGTACGGTACAAGTGAGACATGTACGGTACAAGTGAAACATGTACGGTACAAGTGAGACATGTACGGTACAAGTGAAACATGTACGGTACAAGTGAGACATGTACGGTACAAGAGAAACATGTACGGTACAAGTGAGACATGTACGGTACAAGTGAAACATGTACGGTACAAGTGAGACATGTTCGGTACAAGTGAAACATGTACGGCACAAGTGAAACATGTACGGTACAAGTGAAACATGTACGGTACAAGTGAGACATGTACGGTACAAGTGACACATGTACGGTACAAGTGAGACATGTACGGTACAAGTGAAACATGTACGGTACAAGTGAAACATGTACGGTACAAGTGAGACATGTACGGTACAAGTGAGACATGTACGGTACAAGTGAGACATGTACGGTACAAGTGAGACATGTACGGTACAAGTGAAACATGTACGGTACAAGTGAAACATGTACGGTACAAGTGAAACATGTACGGTACAAGTGAGACATGTACGGTACAAGTGAAACATGTACGGTACAAGTGAGACATGTACGGTACAAGAGAAACATGTACGGTACAAGTGAAATATGTACGGTACAAGTGAGACATGTACGGTACAAGTGAAACATGTACGGTACAAGTGAAACATGAACGGTACAAGTGAGATATGTACGGTATAAGTGAAACATGTACGGTACAAGTGAGACATGTACGGTACAAGTGAAACATGTACGGTACAAGTGAGACATGTACTGTACAAGTGAAACATGTACGGTACAAGTGAGACATGTACGGTACAAGTGAAACATGTACGGTACAAGTGAGACATGTACGGTACAAGTGAAACATGTACGGTACAATGAAACATGTACGGTACAAGTGAGACATGTACGGTACAAGTGAGACATGCACGGTACAAGTGAGACATGTACGGTACAAGTGAGACATGTACGGTACAAGTGAAACATGTACGGTACAAGTGAAACATGTACGGAACAAGTGAGACATGTACGGTACAAGTGAGACATGTACGGTGCAAGTGAGACATGTACGGTACAAGTGAGACATGTACGGTACAAGTGAAGCATGTACGGTACAAGTGAGACATGTACGGTACAAGTGCGACATGTACGGTACAAGTGAGACATGTACGGTACAAGTGAAACATGTACGGTACAAGTGAAACATGTACGGTACAAGTGAAACATGTATGGTACAAGTGAAACATGTACGGTACAATTGAAACATGTACGGTACAAGTGAGGCATGTACGGTACAAGTGAAACATGTACGGTACAAGTGAAACATGTACGGTACAAGTGAGACATGTACGGTACAAGTGAAACATGTACGGTACAAGTGAGACATGTACGGTACAAGTGAAACATGTACGGTACAAGTGAAACATGTACGGTACAAGTGAAACATGTACGGTACAAGTGAAACATGTACGGTACAAGTGAGACATGTACGGTGCAAGTGAAACATGTACGGTACAAGTGAAACATGTACGGTACAAGTGAAACATGTACGGTACAAGTGAAACATGTACGGTACAAGTGAAACATGTACGGTACAAGTGAAACATGTACGGTACAAGTGAAACATGTACGGTACAAGTGAAACATGTACGGTACAAGTGAAACATGTACGGTACAAATGAAACATGTACGGTACAAGTGAGACATGTACGGTACAAGTGAGACATGTACGGTACAAGTGAAACATGTACGGTACAAGTGAAACATGTACGGTACAAGTGAGACATGTACGGTGCAAGTGAGACATGTACGGTACAAGTGAGACATGTACGGTACAAGTTAAACATGTACGGTACAAGTGAGACATGTACGGTACAAGTGAGACATGTACGGTACAAGTGAGGCATGTACGGTACAAGTGAAACATGTACGGTACAAGTGAAACATGTACGGTACAAGTGAGACATGTACAGTACAAGTGAAACATGTGCGGTACAAGTGAGACATGTACGGTACAAGTGAGGCATGTACGGTACAAGTGAAACATGTACGGTACAAGTGAAACATGTACGGTACAAGTGAGACATGTACGGTACAAGTGAAACATGTGCGGTACAAGTGAGACATGTACGGTACAAGTGAAACATGTACGGTACAAGTGAAACATGTACGGTACAAGTGAAACATGTACGGTACAAGTGAAACATGTACGGTACAAGTGAGACATGTACGGTGCAAGTGAAACATGTACGGTACAAGTGAAACATGTACGGTATAAGTGAAACATGTACGGTACAAGTGAAACATGTACGGTACAATTGAGACATGTACGGTACAAATGAAACATGTACGGTGCAAGTGAAACATGTACGGTACAAGTGAAACATGTACGGTACAAATGAGACATGTACGGTACAAGTGTAACATGTACGGTACAAGTGAAACATGTACGGTACAAGTGAGACATGTACGGTACAAGTGAAACATGTACGGTACAAGTGAGACATGTACGGTACAAGTGAGACATGTACGATACAAGTGAAACATGAATGGTACAAGTGAAACATGTACGGTACAAGTGAGACATGTACGGTACAAGTGAGGCATGTACGGTACAAGTGAAACATGTACGGTACAAGTGAAACATGTACGGTACAAGTGAGACATGTACGGTACAAGTGAAACATGTGCGGTACAAGTGAGACATGTACGGTACAAGTGAAACATGTACGGTACAAGTGAAACATGTACGGTACAAGTGAAACATGTACGGTACAAGTGAGACATGTACGGTACAAGTGAAACATGTACGGTACAAGTGAAACATGTACGGTACAAGTGAAACATTTACGGTACAAGTGAAACATGTACGGTGCAATTGAGACATGTACGGTACAAGCGAAACATGTACGGTACAAGTGAAACATGTACGGTACAAGTGAAACATGTACGGTACAAGTGAGACATGTACGGTACAAGCGAAACATGTACGGTACAAGTGAAACATGTACGGTACAAGTGAAACATGTACGGTACAAGTGAAACATGTACGGTACAAGTGAAACATGTACGGTACAAGTGAAACATGTACGGTACAAGTGAGACATGTACGGTACAAGCGAAACATGTACGGTACAAGTGAAACATGTACGGTACAAGTGAAACATGTACGGTACAAGTGAAACATGTACGGTACAAGTGAAACATGTACGGTACAAGTGAAACATGTACGGTACAAGTGAAACATGTATGGTACAAGTGAAACATGTACGGTACAAGTGAAACATGTACGGTACAAGTGAAACATGTACGGTACAAGTGAAACATGTACGGTACAAGTGAAACATGTACGGTACAAGTGAAACATGTACGGTACAAGTGAAACATGTACGGTACAAGTGAAACATGTACGGTACAAGTGAAACATGTACGGTACAAGTGAAACATGTACGGTACAAGTGAAACATGTACGGTACAAGTGAAACATGTACGGTACAAGTGAAACATGTACGGTACAAGTGAAACATGTACGGTACAAGTGAAACATGTATGGTACAAGTGAAACATGTACGGTACAAGTGAAACATGTACGGTACAAGTGAAACATGTACGGTACAAGTGAAACATGTACGGTACAAGTGAAACATGTACGGTACAAGTGAAACATGTACGGTACAAGTGAAACATGTACGGTACAAGTGAAACATGTACGGTACAAGTGAAACATGTACGGTACAAGTGAAACATGTACGGTACAAGTGAAACATGTACGGTACAAGTGAAACATGTACGGTACAAGTGAAACATGTATGGTACAAGTGAAACATGTACGGTACAAGTGAAACATGTACGGTACAAGTGAAACATGTACGGTACAAGTGAAACATGTACGGTACAAGTGAAACATGTACGGTACAAGTGAGACATGTACGGTACAAGTGAAACATGTACGGTACAATTGAAACATGTACGGTACAAGTGAAACATGTACGGTACAAGTGAAACATGTACGGTACAATTGAAACATGTACGGTACAATTGAAACATGTACGGTACAAGTGAAACATGTACGGTACAAGTGAAACATGTACGGTACAAGTGAAACATGTACGGTACAAGTGAAACATGTACGGTACAAGTGAAACATGTACGGTACAAGTGAAACAGATTATATTGTGAAAACTGTAAATTAGATAAAACTCTTGGATAAGATACAGAAAAGTATTATATAAAAAAAAGGACCAAAATTTAAGACGCGTCCAACGTGGGTGTTGTTAACGTAACATAAGATGGAGCACAGCGGAAGGCTTACTGGTCCATGCTCAGCAGGTTCAGGACATTTAATAGTCCTAATACAGAGTAACTAAGAACATTTATTGTGGCAGGAGTCAGGTGGAAGTACAATTGTAGTACAAGTGGTAGTACAATTGTACTGGTACTACTACTATTAACTACTACTACCACCACTACTACTTATGTGACCTTCCAACTGACTCCAGCCAGCTTGTATTAGGACTGAAGAAAGCACTGGTGGCTAAACATTTAACAACTTAAGAACATAAGGAAGAAGGAACACTGCAACAGGCCTATTGGCCCATGCGGAGCAGGTCCATGTCCCCCCCCCCGGATTAGCCCAATGACCCACCAAGTCTGGTCACTTCCACTTAAGGAAAGACCACGGCATGAGACCTACTAGCACAAGCTAGTCAGGTCCAACTCACACCCACCCACACCCACTTATGTATTTATCTAACCTATTTTTAAAACTACACAACGTTTTAGCCTCAATAACTGTACTCGGGAGTTTGTTCCACTCATCCACAACTCTATTACCAAACCAGTGCTTTCCTATATCCTTGAACATGAAAATGGTATAAAATACCGACAGATTGTTAGGTAAGACACATATGCAACAGTTAGGTATCTTTATTTCGAAACGTTTCGCCTACACAGTAGGCTTCTTCAGTCGAGTACAGAAAAGTTGATAGAAGAAGAAGATACTTGAAGACGATGTAATCAGTCCATCACCCTTAAAGTTTTGAGGTGGTCAGGACTGACCACCTCAAAACTTTAACTTGAAACCATTGCTGCGAGTCCTGTCTTGGCTGGAAATTTTCAGCACGCTACATACATCCCCTTTATTTATTCCTGTTTTCCATTTATACACCTCGATCATATCCCCCCTAATTCTGCGCCTTTCTAGAAAGTGCAGATTCAGGGCCCTCAGTCTATCCTCATGGGATCAACTTTGTCATCCTCCTCTGTAAGTTTTCCAGAACATTTATATCCATTCTATAATACGGTGACCAGAACTGAGCAGCATAGTCTAAATGATGCCTAACCAAGGATATATAGAGTTGAAGAATAACCTGAGGACTTCTATTATTTATACATCTAGAAATGAAGTCAAGAATTCTGTTAGCTTTATTGCGAACGCTTATGCACTGTTGTCTTGGTTTTAGATTACTGCTAACCAGAACTCCTAAATCCTTTTCACAATCAGTAGTATTAAGATCTACATTATTTAGTTTATATGTGGCATGGTTATTTTCCTGTCCAACATTTAGAACTTTGCATTGGTCTATATTAAACTGCATCTGTCACTTCTCCGACCATTGCATCAGTCTATTCAAATCATCCTGGAGTGCTCTAGTGTCCTCATTATAATAAATTGGACGGCCTATTTTGGTGTCATCAGCAAATTTGCTTATGTCGCTATTTATTCCCTCATCCATGTCGTTTATGTAAATTGTGAACAACAACGGGCCCAACACTGACCCCTGAGGAACACCGCTTATGATGTGCCCCCATTCTGATTTCTCCCCATTTATGCAAACTCTCTGCTGCCTATTTATCCACCGTGCCTCTACCCAGGAAAAAATTTCTCCTCCTATTCTGTGTGGCTTAATTTTCCTCAATAGCCTCTGATGTGGAACTCTAGATTCATTAACCAATCTGTGCTTGTCAAGATGACTACGAATTGCTTCTGCAATTATTGATTCCATAAATTTTCCCACTATGGAGGTAAGGCTTACTGGTCTATAGTTCGAAGCCAAGGACCGGTCACCTGCCTTGTAAATAGGTATTACTTTTGCCATTTTCCACTTATCAGGCACTATGCCAGTTTGTAGTGATATGTTAAAAAGATTAGCCAAAGGTATGCTAAGTTCCTCTTTACATTCCTTTAACACCCTTGCAAACAGTTCATCAGGACCTGGGGATTTGTTAGGTTTTAGTTTCTCTATTTGTCTGAGGACCATGTCACTAGTTACCGCAATCGTGCATAGTTTATTATCGTCCTGTTCTACATAATCTATTATTTCAGGAATTTCTCTAGTATTTTCCTGGGTAAAAATTGAGATGAAGTAGGTATTGAAAATTTCACACATATCCTTATCACTCTCAGAGATCTGACCAGAGTCACTCTTACGTGGGCCTATCTTATCCTTAATCTTACGTCTGTGTACCTGAAAGAACGCTTTTGGGTTAGTCTTTGAATCCCTTGCGACCTTAGCCTCATAATTCCTTTTTGCTTTTCTTATTCCTTTCTTTATTTATCTCTTTAATTGAATATATTTACTTCCTAACTGCCTATCCCCTCTCTTGATAGGCCTATATATGCCTCTCTTTTGACCAATGAGATGTTTTAATCTATCGTTCATTCATTTCGGATCATTTTTGTTAAATCTAATTTCCCTACTCGGAACAAAAGTTGTCTGGGCAGCTAGAACTATACTCTGAAAAACGTCATATTGGCAACCAGGATCACCTACCTGACCCATAGTCAGGATATCCGAATTTAGATCACCCAGGTAATTTTTCGGTCCCATGAAATCGGCCAGACGAAAATCTGGGACAGAGTTTTGATTGCAGTTATCTGGGTAATTCCATGATATATTGAAACTAAGTGATTTGTGATCACTTTCCCCAAGCTCATCATTAACCTCAAGACTATTAATTAGTGAATCTTTGTTGGCAAGAACCAAGTCAAGCAGATTGTTTCCTCTAGTTGGTTCTGTCACAACCTGTTCTAAAAAGCAATCCCGAACCGTATCAAGAAAGTCACTAGACTCAAGATTTCCTGTCATATTGTTCCAATCAATTTGTCTAAAGTTAAAATCTCCCATTATCACAACATTTTCATATCTAGATGCCTTATGAATTTCGTCCCATAACAGCTTACTGCACTCCCTATCAAGGTTTGGGGGCCTATGAATCACACCCAAAATTAATTTGTCACGACCCTCGAGAAACTGTAGCCAAACAGATTCTGTGCTCCATGTTTCTAATCTTATATCATGTATAAGACAACAATTTAAATTTTCTCCGACATGCATCGCCACTCCACCACTCTTCCTGTTGACCCTATCAGTGTGGAATAATTTATAACCCTGTATGTTGCATTCAGAAGGCATTTCTCTATCTTTCAGGTTGAACCAGGTCTCTGTTATACCAATAATAACTATATTACCTACACTTGCAAGTAATCTTAGCTCATCTATCTTATTTCTTAGACTCCTACTATTTGTATAGTAAACCTTAAGGGAGCTAGTCACTCGTTGCCCTCTACTATCTCTCTTTGTTTGTTGATCAATTGATTTGCCATTACTAGCAACTTTATTTTGAATATTGTCTTTTAAACATATCCCTGAGGAATCCCGGTAATAACTGCTGTTTTTAACCCTAATGCTGCAGCCTGATTGTTTCCCACAAACAACCATACCCCTATAATCTATCATTTAAATTTCTAGACAAATCATCAATTATCCTCTCAATTGAATTGGCTAATACAACCACTCCATCCCCAGAGAGATGAACCCCATCCCTTGCATACATATCACGTTTCCCAAAGAATAGGTCCCAGTTATCAATGAATGGGATTGCAAGTTCCTTGCAGTACCTGTCTAGCCAGCAATTTATACCAGTTGCCCTAGACATCCATTCACTGCCCACTCCCTTTCTAGGCAAGATGCTACATATGACTGGGATCCCTCCCTTAAACCTAACTACTTCTATGGCTGACCTGTACTTATCCAGCAGCTCCTCTCTCCTGCCCTTCCCAATGTCATTACCCCCAGCACTAAGACAAATAATGTCCTGAACTGTACATAAATGTCTTTTTCCACATTTGTCTAATCTGTTTTCTAAGCAATAGAAGGTATTAGCTTAAATGACGGTACTCGGGAGTTTGTTCCAATCATCCACAACTCTATTACCAAACCAATGCTTCCCTATATCCTTTCTAAATCTATTTTTTTCTAACTTTAACCCATTGGTGCCGAAATGTTATCGAATTCAGTAGCTGGCGATTTAGTAATTCAGTGTGTGTAACAGTTGGAATAATGAAAGATAATCACTAACTTCAAACCATTTCAAGGGTGGGGTTAGAACCCGGGATCAGAGAGTCATAAAACTCCAGACATGCGCTAGCCACTGGACCAGCTGCTACAATGAGATTCATCTAATTAGGAATATTTGTACACCATAGCAAAGTTAGCATAGGTACCACTGTGGCGTATTAATATACCTATGGAAATATAAACACTTAAGCAGTATAATGTGATCCTTTATTGACAACATTTCGCCCACACAGTGGACTTTATCAAGTCACCAACAGATCTGAAGGATCACATTATACTGCTTAAGTGTTTATATTTCCAATGTTTCGGTATTTCATACCATTTATTTCCACAAATATACCAAGTTGAATGAATCTTATTGTAACCAGCTGGTCCAGTGGCTAGCGCGTCGTCTGGAGTTTTATGTCTCATCACGGGTTCTAACCCCACCCGTGGTACGGTTTGTTTGCCATTTTGTCATTACGATTTCGTGAGTCACTAACTTCAACCCAGGGCTCCGACTCTCTCTGGTAAGGTGCAACAGATCACAAACATAATACAAGAAACATGTACCACGTGTCCGGCTCGATCTATCTAACAACTCCATGGGAATAAACGGCCCTAAAATTTGAAACTACCTTTCTGAAAATGTAAAAAGTTCCCAGTCTACCACCTACTATAAGAAAAATAACTTTGGTGAAATTTTTATCTTAAGCATAACTTTTCTTCTGTTGTCTTATAAACAACAATAAATAATATAATTTTATTAGTAACGAACAGTTTATAATGAAGATATAACGTATAATGAAGGTATAACGTACTGGGCACCTCAGTCCAAGAAGTCTCTGGTGAGGCTTCCTGGACTGAACAACAATTGTATAATTATATAATATATAATATATAATTCTTTTCAATGACTCATGATTGGAAATCTCATTCCTTTGTTTTGATATATATTTTTTTATTATTGTAATATTGCGTTGTTTTTACATTTGAGTTAAATACTGTGTCTCACAGGTACTGCAAGTTCCAGTAAATGTTAGAAAAGCAATTCTTAAGAAATTGCTGTATGATAACCACACTAGATGTAGGGTAAACTAAACCATACCCCGGCCGGGATTGAACCCGCGGTCAGAGAGTCTCAAAACTCCAGACCGTCGCGTTAGCCACTAGACCAGCTAGCCACAATAAGATTCGTCCAATTAGGTATATTTCTACACCATAGGAAGGTTAGCACAGGCACCACTGTGACCACAAATGCAAGTTTTTACAGACGAATCTCCAGCTTGCATTTGTGGTCACAGTGGTGCCTGTGTTAACCTTCCTATGGTGTAGAAATATACCTAATTGGACGAATCTTATTGTGGCTAGCTGGTCTAGTGGCTAACGCGACGGTCTGGAGTTTTGAGACTCTCTGACCGCGGGTTCAATCCCGGCCGGGTTATGGCTTGTTTGCAATCGTGTCATTACGGTTTCGTGAGTCACGTTTAGATGTAGGGTAATTTAGATATGGGTGACTGATGTATTTCAGAAGAGCTTTAGTGTCTGTGGAAGATACCGTCCAGGCACCTTGACGTGTAGTACAACAAACATAACACAAGTCAGTTGTCTATGTTAGCTGGGAGCACTGTTAGGGGGATATCATAGCAAACTATGCTTAACCCTTAAGCTGCATGGTTAGGCCCACATTAACCCTTTCAGGGTTTCGGCCGTACTAGTACAGCTTACGCATCAGGATTTTTGACGTACTAGTATGCCTAAATTCTAGCGCCCTCAAATCTAGTGAGAGAAAGCTGGTAGGCCTAAATACGAAAGAATGGGTCTATGTGGTCAGTGTGCGCTGTATAAAAAAATCCTGCAGCACAAAGTGCGTAATGAGAAAAAAAAACTTTTACCGTTTAATTTGATTAAAACAGCGACTTTGCACTGTATTTTCGTATGGTATTTATTGTTATATTCTAGTTTTTCTGGTCTCATTTTATAGAATGGAAGACATATTACAGAAATTGACATGATTTTGACTGGTTTTACAAAGAAAACTATCTTGAAATTGAGCTCAAAGTAGCAGAAATGTTCGATTTTATTAAAGTTCAAAAGTAAACAAATCATGCTATACGTCCAATACACATCAACTGGTGAGTCTAATATTCTTTCACAAGTGCGCTGATATTATTTATATCATTTCTACACTAATGCAGTAGTCTGCATAACAGTAAATCTTCTATTTTTTTTGTGAGAATAAAAATTCTAAGTGGAAAGCAAAAGAATGTAAGAGGGGTGTGGGGACGTGACTAATGAACAGAGGAAATGTTATTTTAGTGCCAGGAATGTCTTTCTTGTATATTCTGGACCCTATTTGGAAATTGGCATCTTTTGAAATTTGTGTGAAATTGGCAAAATTGCTAAATTCTGACCACTGTATTGGATAGTTTAAATCGGTAAATGGGTGGTTTCTTGTACTCATTCGATAGAAAAAATGGAGTTCTAGTGAAATAGTTATGATTTTTGTCGACAAGTACACTGGAATTGGCTGAAATTAGGGCTCAAAGTAGGCAAAATCGCCGATGCGTAAACATCGTCGAGACCGCTAACTTTGCGAGAGCATAATTCCGTAAGTTTTCCATCAAATTTCATACTTTTGGTGTCATTATGATCGAGAAAAGATTCTCTAACTTTTCATAAGAAAAAATAATTTTTTTTTTTTTTGAAATTTGGCTGACCCTGAGAACAAGTCTCTGAGAGGGCCTGTCGACCCAGAATGGGAAAGGAAACAGGTCTGGGCCACAGTAGTCCAGGGTATAAAAAATATTCCTGGTGTGTGCAGTACATTATGGGAGGAAGTAAATGCCATCTCCTTAGAATTACAGAACTGAACATAGAAGAGAAATTTAAGAAATCCTAAGGACAGATCACCTTCAAACATTCATATCTCTCCAGGCATTAGATTTTACCCATTCTCGTTTTATTTTATTTCTATGCAAATGGAAATAAATTTTTGGCAAGAACTTTTTTCAAAATCATCGGTTGAAGAGATTCCACTGTGTGCAAATATTTGAGTACAACTGTGAGAACCCAGATGCTACACTGGGCTTATAGGGGGTTGATATATGATTAATTCTGCTTCTAGACAGTCAATAAAATAAGACTAACTAATATGGCTTCTCATGCATGATAGAATGATGAGGGATTGACTGACTAATGTCAGTCTTTTTCAGAGTCCTCAGCCTTCTAGCTGACAGACCAGAAGTTTTTTTTTATATTTTATTTAAAAACTTTTCAGGTTAATATTAAATAAAAATATATAAACTGAGTACAGTATGATCCTCAATCCTACACAACATACTCTGACAAAATATAACAACACATTGTAACTGACACAGAAGAGGTTACCAATATACACTCGCAAATATTTCCATATAACATACTTAACAATAAGAAAAAAGAGAAAAAGGTGATCCGACCCCTAACCTCATTATAAACCTTAGCAAACATAACTTACAGGTGACACATTAACAGGGCCAAATATAAATGAAATTATATAAACATCCATTGAAACGAGACCTTTTATGTTTATATAATTAACATAATAAGACTGTAACATATGGCAGAGGTTCACAACCTTCACATTAGTCAATCAGAGGAATGACCTACATCATAATCTCATTAAAACAAGTACATAATCTTCCCAAAACTAACCTCCTATACAACAAAAAAATTACCTAAAAACTAGAAGTGTACATCTGTGGCAGTTAATCATTTCTATCATGTATCTGAAGTCCAGTGTAAAAAGGAATCACTATACACAGCTTCGACTTTAGTAATGTAAGTATCGCCTACGAACTGACTTACATTATAGTTGAAGGTTGACCTGTATATACCCGCACTTGGTGGTGATGATCTTGAAGACGGTTGTGACAGGTTGGTGGTGGTAGTGATCTGGTGGTAGTTAAGGTGGTAAAGTTGTGGTGGTGATAGATGGTGTTGGTGGTGCTGATGGTTATGGTGGTAGTGATGTTGGAGGACTTAGTGGTGGTTGTGTTAGTGATGGTGGTAGTAGTAGTAGTATTGGTCAGTCATGCACATGTATTCGTAAACATGAATACTGTATATACATAAATACATATACATACATAAATACATTAAAAAAATTCATATACTCACACATATATATACACGTAAATAAACAAATGAGTATATGTAAACATATGCATAGGCATACACCCTTACCTACATGTACTCATGTAAACATACGCACATGTACACACACACACACACACACATTTATACATCAATAAATAACAACCCTGCGACTAGCCGGGGGATCAAACCCTTGTTGTTTTAGCCCGCCTCATGTTAAGTGAAAATTCACGATGCTCTAACCTACTGGACCATCCAACCCTACAAAGGTAATGCAGCCAGCAGTGCTAGGTGTTGTACCAATCCCCCGGCTAGTCAGTGTTGTTATTGATTAAATACCACACGTTCGTGGTTACAGTACAATTTGTACTGCTTGTGGAGGCTAGTACACCAAACGGGGAGTAAAATGAAATTAGTTCTGAGGCACCCACACTGTCGTATGTCCTTGGATCACGGTACAATACCTAGCTCTGGTGGGTGCGTGATCATCGTAGGATTGGATGGTCCAGTGGGTGAGAGCACCGTGAATTTTGGCTCACCATGAGGACTAAAAGATGACGGGTTCGATCCCCTGGCTAGTCGCAGTTTTGTTATATACACACACACATATATATACATATATATATGCAAACAATCGCCAACGGGCGATCTTAACTATGAAGAACAAGCCACGGGGGGGGGGAGAATCTTAAGCTCAAGTACTTTCACACTTCTCAGTGCATCATCAGGAGCTGTGCAATGTTGCAAGGCAGCAACCAAAGCAGGGAGAGAAGTCACAGAGTAGCGTAGGTGTCACCGTCCATGGTTACCTATGCTACTCTGAGACTTCTCTCCCTGCTTTGGTTGCTGCCTTGCAACATTGCACAGCTCCTGATGACGCACTGAGAAGTGTGAAAGTACTTGAGCTAAAGATTTCCACCCCCGTGGCTTGTCCTGCATATGTATATATATATATATATATATATATATATATATATATATATATATATATATATATATATATATATATATATATATATACATATATATATATACATATATATATATATGTGTGTGTGTGTGTGTGTGTGTGTGTGTGTGTGTGTGTGTGTGTGTGTGTGTGTGTAATGGGGTCCTCCTCTGGTGTAAACTGTGGGACCCACAGCCTCGGAGAAGTAGATAAAAAGACTTCAAGGACTTTGAAAAGAGAATTAAGGACATGTCCATGCACTCTGCTAGACTAGTGGAACTCCGTGTTCATCAAGAACTGTAAGAAACCCCTGTCGCGTGCCTTAAATGTTCTGTGGAGAGGGAGGATATTCACTAAAAACTGTAGCCCCACTCCACTAGGTAGCATTAAAGCAATTCCAAAGAATTATAGATGGATATCTCTAAAGGTTCACATCACAAAAATCATTGAAGGGATTCTAAGAAGCAAGTTCGCCAAACATTTGGATACCCAAAAATTGCACAGCCCAGGGCAGCATGGGTTTACAACAGGTCGCTCTAGGATGAACATAATACAGGTGCTGTATACACAAAATTTATAACAACCTTCGACAAGTGTAATTATGGTGTAATAACACACAAAATTCGTGATAATGGATTAAAATGAAAAGCAGGTAGATGGATTTGTAGCTTCTTAACCAATAGATTACAAACAGTAATTGTATACAGAGCAAAATCAGAGGAGACTAGAGTGAAAACCTCAGTTCCACGAGGTCCAGTACTCTCATCCTTTACCTCATCCTCATATCTGACATAGAGAGAGATGTAAGCCACAGCAACGTGTCTTCTCTTGCTAACAACATTTGCATCACAGTATCACCCATTGAGATCATGTTAAATCTCGAAGAAGATATAAAATCCTCAAACAGGCTTCAGAAAACGATATGAATTTCAATTAGAACAAATTTCAATTACTCCGCTATGGGAGGGATAAAGTCAGAAAATCTCACCTTCAAAGATCACAACAATGTCTCTATCATAGGATAATAGGATAGATAATGAGAACCTTCAAAACAAGGGATGTCAAGCCAATGATGATGATTCTCTTCAAATCACTTGCTCTCTCTAGGCTGGTATTACAACCCAGGATTCCAAATGGCCTGTTACCCCGGGTGTAATGGGAGCAAATAAACACAGTAGAAAAAGTTTAGACTTATATTATCCTTCACCAATTTATAACAGCAATATGTACACTATGTACAGTGATAAGTATAGTGCACTCCACGGTAAGCAAAGCAGAAATAGAAGCCACAAGATAGCAGACCGTGCTTCAACCAGCTCTAGAATGGGAATGACAAGGGCAGACAGGAGAGCGGTACCCACATAACCTCTGCGATTGCCAAAACCATCTTCTTATTGGCTAGAACCTGGTCACTAGTTGAACGACGGGGCCCCATCATCAACTCTTAGCAACCTGGTTCGCTGGTTGGGGGAGATAGCCTGTAAATGAGGGTGTGTACATGCGCCGAATAAAGGTTACGTACTCTTTGCATGCCACAGCTGGAATATTGCTATACGCTAACAGCCTCTTTCAAGGCAGGCGAAATTGCAGATCTGGAGTATATACAAAGGAGACATAAGTAACAATTAAGTTGCTCGTGTTCACACGTACAGTAGATGAGGATTTTATGGTACATAGAAAACTAGTGAAGATACAACCCTTGAGTGATGGTATGAGATGTTCAGATATTTATGCTGCTCTCAAGTCAATTGTCAATGAATATGGAGGATTTGAAAAGTGTTGCTGTATTGTAAGAGTGCAGGAGCCATGACCGGCAGTAATGTGGGGTTAGTTGGCTTGATATGTCACAGTATATGACATGACCAGCAGTAATGTGGGGTTAGTTGACTTGATATGTCACAGTATATGACATGACCGGCAGTAATGTGGGGTTAGTTGGCTTGATATGTCACAGTATATGACATGACCGGCAGTAATGTGGGGTTAGTTGGCTTGATATGTCACAGTATATGACATGACCAGCAGTAATGTGAGGTTAGTTGACTTGATATGTCACAGTATATGACATGACCAGCAGTAATGTGGGGTTAGTTGGTTTGACATGTCACAGTATATGACATGACCAGCAGTAATGTGGGGTTAGTTGGCTTGACATGTCACAGTATATGACATGACCAGCAGTAATGTGGGGTTAGTTGGCTTGACTTGTCACAATCTATGACATGGCCTGACGCTTCACGCAGATGCGTAAAGCGTCAGGCCATGTTATTTTCTTTCTAATATCTTTTGTTAGCCATCATCTTCCTCCATCTTCCATCGTCATCTTTCTCAATCATCTTCTGTCATAATCCTCCCTCATCTTCCTCCATCACTTTCTTTCATCGCCATCCTCCACCGTCTTCCTCTAACATCTTCCTCCATCATCTTCCCCTACCGTCTTCCTCCATCATATTTCTCCATCATCTTCCTCCATCATCTTCCTCCATCATCTTCCTACATCGTCTTCCTCCATCATGTTCCTCAAGGTTCGTGACATCTGCGCTGAATTGTTTCGTTTTTTTCTCTCTTCGTCAACAATGCCAGACCCGCCTATGTTCATCTGAGTTTTTCTTTACCCTCTCTCTCTCTCTCTCTCTCTCTCTCTCTCTCTTTTATTTTTTTACACAGGGTTTGACAAGGTTAGGTTAAGGATCCCTAGCTTTATTGACAAGCTATTTACAGGTTAAGGATCCCTAACTTTACTGACAAGCTATTTACAGGTTAAGGATTCCTTAACTTAATTGACGAATGTGTTCCATATTCGAATCATCCTGGGGATAAATGATCTCAGACGAAGTGTTGCTCTGGAGAAGGGTACAGCCAGGGTGAAGTTGCTGCTTTTTGCCCGTCTTGTGGTATAGAAGGTTGCCACTCGCTGTCCTCGAAGTGGATCCAATTGTGGTACTTTGACAATGATGGCCTTGTACATAACAGTAAGGCCACCCATATCTTTCCTGTGTTGAATGCTCTGCTGAAATGACAGATCTATCCAGGGTTGGTCTAGGCGAGAGATGAAACGTCTTGCTATGTTCTCTACTGTCAATTATTACTATTATAATCAAAAAGAAGCGCTAAGCCACAAGGGCTATACAGCGTTGCAGGGTAGGGAAGGAAGCTAGGGTATTGGGTGGCAGAAGGGGGAGGGATGATCAGTAGGTTACAGAAAACAGCGGGGCAGGGGATAGTGCGGGGGTAGAGGGTAGCAAGAGATTGAGGTAGAAAGGGCTGAAGGCATCAGAGTTTGTGAAGTAAGTCAGTTGTTGTCAAAAAGTCAATGAGAGAGCCCGGATGAAAGGTGGGTCTATCAGCGAGAAGGGAAGGTAAAGAGAGAGCAGCAGAGCAAAGACAACGATGGAGGTAAATTCTGCGTGCTCGTTGATAAAGTGGGCAGTCCAACAGAATGTGGCTGACTGATAATGGAGCCTGACAATTCTCACAGAGAGGAGCAGGGCGCCTCTCCGTGAGATATCCATGAGTAAGATGAGTATGGCCAATGTGAAGACGGGAGATAGTCTCCCAACCTCGACACTGGTGACAAGAAGACGGCCAGTAACCTATACTCGGTTCAATAGACTGAAGTTTGTTACCGAGCATAGTAGACCAACGTTGTTGCCAACGGGTGTGAAGGTGGGTAGCTATTGCAGCAAAATAGTCCGTAAATGGAACACCTCTATATGAAACTGGTAGGTCATGTACTGCTGACCGCGCAGCAGTGTCTGCCTGTTCATTGCCCTGTACGTCAACATGACCAGGGACCCAACAAAAAACAATATCTTTATGCTTGGTAAAGATGCGGTGTAGCCAAAGTTGGATACGGAGAACTAAGGGGTGAGGTGCATCAAATTTCTGTATAGCCTGTAAGGCACTAAGGGAGTCCCTACTGTTAAGCAGTCGCAGATGAGATGGGGGGCAGGCTAACCTAGAAAGTAGAGCATACACAAGGTGTGAGCGTACTTGTGTCTCGTAAATCTTGCAAACAAGGCAGCCAGGAAGCTTACAGCACTTCGCCATATGTCGCATCTGCTTGACAGTAGGGGTTGCAAGATTCTGTACGAGGCACAAGTACGCTCACACCTTGAGTATGCTCCACTTTCTTGGTTCGCCTGCACCCCTCTCTCTCTTTCTCTCTCTCTCTCTCTCTGTCTCTCTATCTCTTCTTTTTTTACACAGGGTTGGACAAGGTTAGGTTAAGGATCCCTAACTTTATTGGTAAGCTATTGTCAAGTTAAGGATTCCTAACTTTACTGACAAGCTATTTACAAGTTACGGACTCCTAACTTTGTTGACATGCTAAGAGCTGTTACTTACATCAGCTCATTAGAAAGCATTTTTTTGTTATGAAACATACAAGTAGGGAACAGGATGAAGTTGGAGCCATCTGTGGGCCAACATTTTCATTTGATCAACTGACTTTATCTCGTTGACATCATTATGCTGCACGAATGTGTTCCATATTCGAGTCATCCTGGATATATATGATCTCAGATGAAGTGATGTTCTGGAGATTGGTACAACCAGAGTGAAGTTGAAAGTTAAGACACATGTGCAACATCTGGTTATCTTTATTGTAGACGTTTCGCCATCCAGTGGCTTTATCAATACAGGTTTTAGGACATAATTAGAAGACAGTATAACTATGTACAAAAGATGAGGTAAACAGTCCCTCAGCCTTGGAGTTGGTGTTGAGAGCACCGTGGCTGTAGAGATTCTGGAGCACAAGCAAGGAGACTGGCGCTTATATAGGCGTCAGTGGATAGGGACGGGCAGCAGACGAGGGCATAGTCACTGGTAGGCGGGATTCCCCAGTGGAAGTAGGTCCTACCCAAAGGGATGGGTTAGTTGTAGTAGTAGTTGTAGTAGCCGTGAAGAAGGTCATGTAGCTGTCCTCTGAACCAAGATTCCATGATGTTGCAGTGTCTGACAAGTTGTGCAAGATGGGTATACGTTACCGACAAGACGAAAGTTAAGACACATGTGCAACATCTGGTTATCTTTATTGTAGACGTTTCGCCACCCAGTGGCTTTATCAATACTGACGCCTACATAAGCGCCAGTCTCCTTGCTTGTCCTCCAGAATCTCTACAACCTCGGTGCTCTCCACACCATCTTCAAGGCTGAGGGACTGTTTACCTCATCTTTTGTGTATACTTCTACTGTCTTCTAATCATGTCCTAGAATCTGTATTGATAAAGCCACTGGATGGCGAAACGTCTACAATAAAGATAACCAGATGTTTCACATGTGTCTTAACTTTCATTTTGTCGGTATTGTATACCCTTCTTGCACAGAGTGAAGGTGCTGCTTTCTGCCCGTCT
Organism: Cherax quadricarinatus; assembly: GCF_038502225.1. Taxonomy (NCBI): domain Eukaryota; kingdom Metazoa; phylum Arthropoda; class Malacostraca; order Decapoda; family Parastacidae; genus Cherax; species Cherax quadricarinatus. The sequence continues at coordinate 20,633,182 of NC_091370.1, forward strand.
TGTGGTATAGAAGTTTGCTTCTCGCTGCCCTCGAAGTGAAGCGAAGTGTGGTACTTTAACAATGTTGGCATTGTACTTAACAGTAAGGCGGCCCACATCCCTCCTGTGTTAAACCGCGGGTTCAATCCCGGCCGGGGTATGGTTTGTTTGCAATCGTGTCATTACGATTTCGTGAGTCTTGAAGGCTCTGCTGAAATAACAGACCTATCCAGGATGGGTCCAGGCGAGAGATGAGACGTTTTGCTATGTTCCTATGTCAAGCAGTCGCAGATAAGAGGGGACACAGGTAAACCATGAAAGTGGAGCATACTCTAGGTGTGAGTGTACTTGTGCCTCATACAGAATCTTGCAACCCCTACTGTCAAGCAGATGCGAGATACGTAAGCTTCCTGGATGCCTTGTTTGCAAGATTTGCAACGTGGTTCTTCACGGTCCATTTGGAGTCAAATTTCACCCCAAAGATATCTACTTCTTCCCCGGGTACCAACACGTGCCCATTCATACCTATTACTGCTCCTGTATTACCATCATGGTGCCTTGAGACCATCATCTTTTGTGTTTTATCTGGTGAAAATGTTACTTGCCCTAGGTTTCCCCAAGTTGATATAGCTCTTAGTTGGTTATAGATGTAGGTTAGAGCAACAGTCGTCTGTATATGAATGGGATTCTGGGATGAAATGAAAAAAAGTCATTGAAGTTGACATTCCATAACAATGGCCCAAGCACACCTGCCCCAATAAGATGTCTTGCTGATTCTGTTCCATTGAGAACTACTCTTGGAGATCTACCATGAAGGTAAGAACTGAGGAAACATAGTGTAAAGCCTGCCATTCCCAGTGCTTGCAACTTTGCCAAGAGGCTCTGGTGCCACACTCGGTCGAAAGCACCAGCAATGTCCAGTGCTATCACTCAGCTGACGTTGGATTCATCCAGTGGCTGGTGCCATTTAGTGGAGAGGTTTTACAACAGATCATTTGTCTTGAGATTATTGTCTCAAGGATCTTGCTAGTGATTGACAGGAGTGACACTGGTCTGTAGTTGTTAATTTTCTTTCTCCCTCTCTCTCTCTCTCTCTCTCTCTCTCTCTCTCTCTCTCTCTCTCTCTCTCTCTCTCTCTCTCTCTCTCTCTCTCTCTCTCTCTCTCTCTCTCTCTCTCTCTCGTTATACATGGTTTGACAAGGTTAAGGATCCCTAGCTTTATTGACAAGCTATTTACAGGTTAAGGATTCCTAACTTTATTGACAAGCTAAGAGCTGTTACCTACATCAGCTCATTTGAAAGCATTTTTATTGTTATGAGACATACAAGTAAAGAACAGGATGAAGTTGGAGCCATCTGTGGGCCAGCATTTTCATCTGATCAACTGACTATCTCGTTGACATCATAATGCAGTACGAGTGTGTTCCAGACTCGAGTCATCCTGGGAATAAATGATCTCAGATAAAGTGATGTCCTGGAGAAGGGTACAGCCAGAGTGAAGTTGCTGCTTTCTGCCTGTCTTGTGGTATAGAAACTTGCTTCAAGCTGTCCTCGAAGTGGATCCAAGTGTGGTACTTTTACAATATTGACCTTGTACATAACAGTAAGGCTACCCACATCCCTCCTGTGTTGAAGGCTTTGCTGAAATGACAGATCTATTCAGGATTGGTCCAGACTAGAGATGAGACGTCTTGCTCTGTTCTCTACTCTGCCAAGCAGTCGCAGATGAGAAGGGGGGCAGGCGAACCAAGAAAGTGGAGCATACTCAAGGTGTGAGCGTACTTGTGCCTCGTACAAAATCTTGCAGCCCCTGCTGTCATGCAGATGCGAGATACGGCGAAGTGCTGTAAGCTTCTTGGCTGCCTTGTTTGCAAGGTTTACAACGTGGTTTTTCATGATCAGTTTGGAGTCAAATATCACTCCAAGGATATCAACTTCTTCCCCAGGTGCCAACACCTTCTCATTCATCCTTACTACTGCACCGGCATTACTATCTTGGTTCCTAGAGATCATCATTTGTGTTTTCTCAGGTGCAAATGTTACTTGCATCTATTCCCACAAGCTGATATAGCTCTGAGCTGGTGATTGATGTAGGTCAGAGCAGCTGGCATTTATTCTCTTGGATAAGTGAATGTCAGTGTACAATCGTCTGCATATGCATGGGATTCTGGGATGAGATGAAGAAAGTCATTGAAGTAGACATTCCATAACAATGGTCCCAGAGCACTTCCTTGTGGAACACTTGCCCCAATTGGATGTCTTGCTGATTCTGTTCCTTTGAGAACTACCCTTAGAGATCTACCATGAAGGTAATCACTGAGGAGACATAGCATAGAGCCTGCAATTCCCAGAGCTTGCAGTTTTGCTAAGAGGCCCTGGTGCCACACCCGGTCGAAAGCACCAGCAATGTCCAGTGCTACCAAACAGCTGACTTTGGATTCATCCAGTGACTGGTGCCACTTAGTAGAGAGGTTTAATTAACAACAGATCAGCAGCAGAGTAACCTTTCCTGAAGCCATATTGACGGTCACAAAGTAGTGAGTGATAGTCAAAAAACTCTTGTCATTTGTCTTGAGATTATTGTCTCAAGGAGCTTGCCAGTGATTGACAGAAGTGACACTGGTCTGTAGTTGCTGATTTCTGCTCTGCTCTTCTTTTTGTGAACAGGGACTACATTTGCTCTTTTCACAGAGAAGGCCATTTACACTGTACTAGGCAGTGCTGAAAGATGCGAGTTAGAGGCGCTGGTCTGCGCATCTTCTCAGCAATCTTGGGCTCAACTTGTCTGGGCCCAAAGCCTTTTCTTGGCCAAGCGATTTAAGAAGGAAGTGCACCTCTTCCTGCCTTATTGTCACCACTGACAGTTTTGACACAGTTCTTATAGCTAGCCAAGGAGGGCTCCTTGCTGGATAAGGAACTTGCATTTTGGTAGCAAAGTGTTCGGCAAAGAGGTCCGCTTTCTCTTGACTACTAGTAGAGGTGGTCCCATCCTGTCGATTTAGAGGTGGAATGAGTTCATCAGGCAGATAACCTTGTCTGTCCTTGACAGGGGCCACCAGGTTTTGGAGCCTACCCTACTTGATGCTAGCTTTCTTCTTGTGTCCATCTCCCATTTAGCGATGGCCCACTTTTGAATGTCACCCATATGCTTACAGGCTTGCCTGTGCAAGTTCCTGTTATAGGTGGTAGGATGTCTCTTATACCTTCGCCATGCTTTGTACTTAGCAGTAGCAGCCTCTCTACAACGATAGCCAAACCTAGGCTGATCTGTAGGCTTCGTCACATATTGCCGGTGAGGAATGTGTTCTTATTGTAGATTAAGGATGTGTCTAGTGAAGGTTTTCACTTGGTTGTCAACATTCCCTTGGAGAAGAGCATTCCAATTGGTGGTGGCGAGCTCAGAGCAAAGGGCTGACCAATTATCTCTTTCTCATAGCCAGGTTGTGCGTGTGGACTCCTCACCTCGTTCTGTTGGGATCTCAAGTATCGTAAAAACAGCCTTGTGATCAGATGATTCAATGTAGCCGAGGGGTTGACAAGTGACTATACCTTCTGCTAGATCGCTCACTACTGGGTCAAAGGAGGAGCCAGAGATGTGAATAAGGAAATCAACAAAGTTTCTCATGTCAAATACAAGGTTAAGATTTCAAACATAATTTACAAGCTAATAACTGTTAGATATTTCGATAATGTCGTTATGCTATATGAATATATTCCAAACTCGAGTCATCCTGGAATAAATGATTCCAAATGAAGTGATGTTCTGGAGAAGGTTATAGAGTGAAGTTGCTGCTGGCTGCCCGTCTTGTGGTGTAGACGCTCATTTCTCACTGCGCTCGGAGTAGAGCCAAGTGTACTACCCTGACAATATTGTCCTTGCACATAACAGTAAGGCCACCCATATTTCTCATGTATTGAAGGCTCTTCCAAAATGGCATTTCTCCAGGCTGGATCTAGGCGAGAGATGAGTCCTCTTGCTCTGTTCTTTATTCTGTGAAAAAGTCGCAGATAAGACGGGGGACAGTCAGTTCAAGAAAGTGGAGCATACCCAAGGTGTGAGCGCACTTGTGGCTCGTACAGACTTTTGCAGCCTCAGCTGTTGAGTAGATGATATTTGGACACACACGCAACATCTGGGTATCTTCATTGTTGACGTTTCGCCAACCAGTGGCTTTATCAATACAAATTCAAGGACATAATTTGAAGACCGAAGATGAGGTAAAGAGTCCCTCAGCCTTGGAGTTGTGGAGAGCACCGAGGTTGTAGAGATTCTGCAGTACAACAAGGAGACTGGCGCTTATATAAGCGTCAGTACTGATAAAGCCACTGGATGGCGAAACGTCTACAATAAAGATAACCAGATGCTGTTGGAGTGTGAGCAAAGTAACATTTATGAAGGGATTCAGGGAAACCGGCAGGCCGGACTTGAGTCCTGGAGATGGGAAGTACAGTGCCTGCACTCTGAAGGAGGGGTGTTAATGTTGCAGTTTAAAAACTGTAGTGTAAAGCACCCTTCTGGCAAGACAGTGATGGAGTGAATGATGGTGAAAGTTTTTCTTTATCTTGTCACCCTGCCGATATGTTTCACCCCAGGTGATATGTTTCACGCCAGGTGATATGTTTCACCCCAGGTGATATGTTTCACCCCAGGTGATATGTTTCACCCCAGGTGATATGTTTCACCCCAGGTGATATGTTTCACCCCAGGTGATATGTTTCACCCCAGGTGATATGTTTCACCCCAGGTGATATGTTTCACCCCAGGTGATATGTTTCACCCCAGGTGATATGTTTCACCCCAGGTGATATGTTTCACCCCAGGTGATATGTTTCACCCCAGGTGATATGTTTCACCCCAGGTGATATGTTTCACCCCAGGTGATATGTTTCACCCCAGGTGATATGTTTCACCCCAGGTGATATGTTTCACCCCAGGTGATATGTTTCACCCCAGGTGATATGTTTCACCCCAGGTGATATGTTTCACCCCAGGTGATATGTTTCACCCCAGGTGATATGAGGTGATATGTTTCACCCCAGGTGATATGTTTCACCCCAGGTGATATGTTTCACCCCAGGTGATATGTTTCACCCCAGGTGATATGTTTCACCCCAGGTGATATGTTTCACCCCTGGTGATATGTTTCACCCCAGGTGATATGTTTCACCCCTGGTGATATGTTTCACCCCAGGTGATATGTTTCACCCCAGGTGATATGTTTCACCCCAGGTGATATGTTTCACCCCAGGTGATATGTTTCACCCCAGGTGATATGTTTCACCCCAGGTGATATGTTTCACCCCAGGTGATATGTTTCACCCCAGGTGATATGTTTCACCCTGGTGATATGTTTCACCCCTGGTGATATGTTTCACCCCAGGTGATATGTTTCACCCCAGGTGATATGTTTCACCCCAGGTGATATGTTTCACCCCAGGTGATATGTTTCACCCCAGTTGATATGTTTCACCCCAGATGATATGTTTCACCCCAGATGATATGTTTCACCCCAGATATGTTTCACCCCAGATATGTTTCACCCCAGATGATATGTTTCACCCCAGATGATATGTTTCACACCAGATGATATGTTTCACCCCAGATGATATGTTTCACCCCAGATGATATGTTTCACCCCAGATGATATGTTTCACCCCAGATGATATGTTTCACCCCAGATGATATGTTTCACCCCAGATGATATGTTTCACCCCAGATGATATGTTTCACCCCAGATGATATGTTTCACCCCAGATATGTTTCACCCCAGATGATATGTTTCACCCCAGATATGTTTCACCCCAGATATGTTTCACCCCAGATATGTTTCACCCCAGATATGTTTCACCCCAGATATGTTTCACCCCAGATATGTTTCACCCCAGATGATATGTTTCACCCCAGATATGTTTCACCCCAGATGATATGTTTCACCCCAGATGATATGTTTCACCCCAGATGATATGTTTCACCCCAGATGATATGTTTCACCCCAGATGATATGTTTCACCCCAGATGATATGTTTCACACCAGATGATATGTTTCACCCCAGATGATATGTTTCACCCCAGGTGATATGTTTCACCCCAGGTGATATGTTTCACCCCAGGTGATATGTTTCACCCCAGGTGATATGTTTCACCCCATGTGATATGTTTCATGTTTCACCCCCAGGTGATATGTTTCACCCCAGGTGATATGTTTCACCCCAGGTGATATGTTTCACCCCAGGTGATATGTTTCACCCCAGGTGATATGTTTCACCCCAGGTGATATGTTTCACCCCAGGTGATATGTTTCACCCCAGGTGATATGTTTCACCCCAGGTGATATGTTTCACCCCAGGTGATATGTTTCACCCCAGGTGATATGTTTCACCCCAGGTGATATGTTTCACCCCAGGTGATATGTTTCACCCCAGGTGATATGTTTCACCCCAGGTGATATGTTTCACCCCAGGTGATATGTTTCACCCCAGGTGATATGTTTCACCCCAGGTGATATGTTTCACCCCAGGTGATATGTTTCACCCCAGGTGATATGTTTCACCCCAGGTGATATGTTTCACCCCAGGTGATATGTTTCACCCCAGGTGATATGTTTCACCCCAGGTGATATGTTTCACCCCAGGTGATATGTTTCACCCCAGGTGATATGTTTCACCCCAGGTGATATGTTTCACCCCAGGTGATATGTTTCACCCCAGGTGATATGTTTCACCCCAGGTGATATGTTTCACCCCAGGTGATATGTTTAACCCCATGTGATATGTTTCACCCCAGGTGATATGTTTCACCCCAGGTGATATGTTTCACCCCAGGTGATATGTTTCACCCCAGGTGATATGTTTGATCCCAGGTGATATGTTTCACCCCAGGTGATATGTTTCACCCCAGGTAATATGTTTCACCCCAGGTGATATGTTTCACCCCAGGTGATATGTTTCACCCCAGGTGATATGTTTCACCCCAGGTGATATGTTTCACCCCAGGTGATATGTTTCACCCCAGGTGATATGTTTCACCCCAGGTGATATGTTTCACCCCAGGTGATATGTTTCACCCCAGGTGATATGTTTCACCCCAGGTGATATGTTTCACCCCAGGTGATATGTTTCACCCCAGGTGATATGTTTCACCCCAGGTGATATGTTTCACCCCAGGTGATATGTTTCACCCCAGGTGATATGTTTCACCCCAGGTGATATGTTTCACCCCAGGTGATATGTTTCACCCCAGGTGATATGTTTCACCCCAGGTGATATGTTTCACCCCAGGTGATATGTTTCACCCCAGGTGATATGTTTCACCCCAGGTGATATGTTTCACCCCAGGTGATATGTTTCACCCCAGGTGATATGTTTCACCCCAGGTGATATGTTTCACCCCAGGTGATATGTTTCACCCCAGGTGATATGTTTCACCCCAGGTGATATGTTTCACCCCAGGTGATATGTTTCACCCCAGGTGATATGTTTCACCCCAGGTGATATGTTTCACCCCAGGTGATATGTTTCACCCATGGTGATGTGTTTCACCACAGGTGATATGTTTCACCCCAGGTGATATGTTTCACCCCAGGTGATATGTTTCACCCCAGGTGATATGTTTCACCCCAGGTGATATGTTTCACCCCAGGTGATATGTTTCACCCCAGGTGATATGTTTCACCCCAGGTGATATGTTTCACCCCAGGTGATATGTTTCACCCCAGGTGATATGTTTCACCCCAGGTGATATGTTTCACCCCAGGTGATATGTTTCACCCCAGGTGATATGTTTCACCCCAGGTGATATGTTTCACCCCAGGTGATATGTTTCACCCCAGGTGATATGTTTCACCCCAGGTGATATGTTTCACCCATGGTGATGTGTTTCACCACAGGTGATATGTTTCACCCCAGGTGATATGTTTCACCCCAGGTGATATGTTTCACCCCAGGTGATATGTTTCACCCCAGGTGATATGTTTCACCCCAGGTGATATGTTTCACCCCAGGTGATATGTTTCACCCCAGGTGATATGTTTCACCCCAGGTGATATGTTTCACCCCAGGTGATATGTTTCACCCCAGGTGATATGTTTCACCCCAGGTGATATGTTTCACCCCAGGTGATATGTTTCACCCCAGGTGATATGTTTCACCCCAGGTGATATGTTTCACCCCAGGTGATATGTTTCACCCCAGGTGATATGTTTCACCCCAGGTGATATGTTTCACCCCAGGTGATATGTTTCACCCCAGGTGATATGTTTCACCCCAGGTGATATGTTTCACCCCAGGTGATATGTTTCACCCCAGGTGATATGTTTCACCCCAGGTGATATGTTTCACCCCAGGTGATATGTTTCACCCCAGGTGATATGTTTCACCCCAGGTGATATGTTTCACCCCAGGTGATATGTTTCACCCCAGGTGATATGTTTCACCCCAGGTGATATGTTTCACCCCAGGTGATATGTTTCACCCCAGGTGATATGTTTCACCCCAGGTGATATGTTTCACCCCAGGTGATATGTTTCACCCCAGGTGATATGTTTCACCCCAGGTGATATGTTTCACCCCAGGTGATATGTTTCACCCCAGGTGATATGTTTCACCCCAGGTGATATGTTTCACCCCTGGTGATATGTTTCACCCCAGGTGATATGTTTCACCCCAGGTGATATGTTTCACCCCAGGTGATATGTTTCACCCCAGGTGATATGTTTCACCCCAGGTGATATGTTTCACCCCAGGTGATATGTTTCACCCCAGGTGATATGTTTCACCCCAGGTGATATGTTTCACCCCAGGTGATATGTTTCACCCCAGGTGATATGTTTCACCCCAGGTGATATGTTTCACCCCAGGTGATATGTTTCACCCCAGGTGATATGTTTCACCCCAGGTGATATGTTTCACCCCAGGTGATATGTTTCACCCCAGGTGATATGTTTCACCCCAGGTGATATGTTTCACCCCAGGTGATATGTTTCACCCCAGGTGATATGTTTCACCCCAGGTGATATGTTTCACCCCAGGTGATATGTTTCACCCCAGGTGATATGTTTCACCCCAGGTGATATGTTTCACCCCAGGTGATATGTTTCACCCCAGGTGATATGTTTCACCCCAGGTGATATGTTTCACCCAGGTGATATGTTTCACCCCAGGTGATATGTTTCACCCCAGGTGATATGTTTCACCCCAGGTGATATGTTTCACCCCAGGTGATATGTTTCACCCCAGGTGATATGTTTCACCCCAGGTGATATGTTTCACCCCAGGTGATATGTTTCACCCCAGGTGATATGTTTCACCCCACCCCAGGTGATATGTTTCACCCCAGGTGATATGTTTCACCCCAGGTGATATGTTTCAAACCAGGTGATATGTTTCAGGTGATATGTTTCACCCCAGGTGATATGTTTCACCCCAGGTGATATGTTTCACCCCAGGTGATATGTTTCAGGTGATATGTTTCACCCCAGGTGATATGTTTCACCCCAGGTGATATGTTTCACCCCAGGTGATATGTTTCACCCCAGGTGATATGTTTCACCCCAGGTGATATGTTTCACCCCAGGTGATATGTTTCACCCCAGGTGATATGTTTCACCCCAGGTGATATGTTTCACCCCAGGTGATATGTTTCACCCCAGGTGATATGTTTCACCCCAGGTGATGTTTCACCCCAGGTGATATGTTTCACCCCAGGTGATATGTTTCACCCCAGGTGATATGTTTCACCCCAGGTGATATGTTTCACCCCAGGTGATATGTTTCACCCCAGGTGATATGTTTCACCCCAGGTGATATGTTTCACCCCAGGTGATATGTTTCACCCCAGGTGATATGTTTCACCCCAGGTGATATGTTTCACCCCAGGTGATATGTTTCACCCCAGGTGATATGTTTCACCCCAGGTGATATGTTTCACCCCTGGTGATATGTTTCACCCCAGGTGATATGTTTCACCCCAGGTGATATGTTTCACCCCAGGTGATATGTTTCACCCCAGGTGATATGTTTCACCCCAGGTGATATGTTTCACCCCAGGTGATATGTTTCACCCCAGGTGATATGTTTCACCCCAGGTGATATGTTTCACCCCAGGTGATATGTTTCACCCCAGGTGATATGTTTCACCCCAGGTGATATGTTTCACCCAGGTGATATGTTTCAGGTGATATGTTTCACCCCAGGTGATATGTTTCACCCCCAGGTGATATGTTTCACCCCAGGTGATATGTTTCACCCCAGGTGATATGTTTCACCCCAGGTGATATGTTTCACCCCAGGTGATATGTTTCACCCCAGGTGATATGTTTCACCCCAGGTGATATGTTTCACCCCAGGTGATATGTTTCACCCCAGGTGATATGTTTCACCCCAGGTGATATGTTTCACCCCAGGTGATATGTTTCACCCCAGGTGATATGTTTCACCCCAGGTGATATGTTTCACCCCAGGTGATATGTTTCACCCAGGTGATATGTTTCAGGTGATCTGTTTCACCCCAGGTGATATGTTTCAGCCCAGTTGATATGTTTCACCCCTGGTGATATGTTTCACCCCAGGTGATATGTTTCACCCCAGGTGATATGTTTCACCCCAGGTGATATGTTTCACCCCAGGTGATATGTTTCACCCCAGGTGATATGTTTCACCCCAGGTGATATGTTTCACCCCAGGTGATATGTTTCACCCCAGGTGATATGTTTCAGGTGATATGTTTCACCCCAGGTGATATGTTTCAAACCAGGTGATATGTTTCACCCCTGGTGATATGTTTCACCCCAGGTGATATGTTTCCCCTCAGGTGATATGTTTCACCCCAGGTGATATGTTTCACCCCAGGTGATATGTTTCACCCCAGGTGATATGTTTCACCCCAGGTGATATGTTTCACCCCAGGTGATATGTTTCACCCCAGGTGATATGTTTCACCCCAGGTGATATGTTTCACCCCAGGTGATATGTTTCACCCCAGGTGATATGTTTCACCCCAGGTGATATGTTTCACCCCAGGTGATATGTTTCACCCCAGGTGATATGTTTCACCCCAGGTGATATGTTTCACCCCAGGTGATATGTTTCACCCCAGGTGATATGTTTCACCCCAGGTGATATGTTTCACCCCAGGTGATATGTTTCACCCCAGGTGATATGTTTCACCCCAGGTGATATGTTTCACCCCAGGTGATATGTTTCACCCCAGGTGATATGTTTCACCCCAGGTGATATGTTTCACCCCAGGTGATATGTTTCACCCCAGGTGATATGTTTCACCCCAGGTGATATGTTTCACCCCAGGTGATATGTTTCACCCCAGGTGATATGTTTCACCCCAGGTGATATGTTTCACCCCAGGTGATATGTTTCACCCCAGGTGATATGTTTCACCCCAGGTGATATGTTTCACCCCAGGTGATATGTTTCACCCCAGGTGATATGGTGATATGTTTCACCCCAGGTGATATGTTTCACCCCAGGTGATATGTTTCACCCCAGGTGATATGTTTCACCCCAGGTGATATGTTTCACCCCAGGTGATATGTTTCACCCCAGGTGATATGTTTCACCCCAGGTGATATGTTTCACCCCAGGTGATATGTTTCACCCCAGGTGATATGTTTCACCCCAGGTGATATGTTTCACCCCAGGTGATATGTTTCACCCCAGGTGATATGTTTCACCCCAGGTGATATGTTTCACCCCAGGTGATATGTTTCACCCCAGGTGATATGTTTCACCCCAGGTGATATGTTTCACCCCAGGTGATATGTTTCACCCCAGGTGATATGTTTCACCCCAGGTGATATGTTTCACCCCAGGTGATATGTTTCACCCCAGGTGATATGTTTCACCCCAGGTGATGTTTCACCCCAAGTGATATGTTTCACCCCAGGTGATATGTTTCACCCCCAGGTGATATGTTTCACCCCAAGTGATGTTTCACCCCAAGTGATATGTTTCACCCCAGGTGATATGTTTCACCCCAGGTGATATGTTTCACCCCAGGTGATATGTTTCACCCCAGGTGATATGTTTCACCCCAGGTGATATGTTTCACCCCAGGTGATATGTTTCACCCCAGGTGATATGTTTCACCCCAGGTGATATGTTTCACCCCAGGTGATATGTTTCACCCCAGGTGATATGTTTCACCCCAGGTGATATGTTTCACCCCAGGTGATATGTTTCACCCCAGGTGATATGTTTCACCCCAGGTGATATGTTTCACCCCAGGTGATATGTTTCACCCCAGGTGATATGTTTCACCCCAGGTGATATGTTTCACCCCAGGTGATATGTTTCACCCCAGGTGATATGTTTCACCCCAGGTGATATGTTTCACCCCAGGTGATATGTTTCACCCCAGGTGATATGTTTCACCCCAGGTGATATGTTTCACCCCAGGTGATATGTTTCACCCCAGGTGATATGTTTCACCCCAGGTGATATGTTTCACCCCAGGTGATATGTTTCACCCCAGGTGATATGTTTCACCCCAGGTGATATGTTTCACCCCAGGTGATATGTTTCACCCCAGGTGATATGTTTCACCCCAGGTGATATGTTTCACCCCAGGTGATATGTTTCACCCCAGGTGATATGTTTCACCCCAGGTGATATGTTTCACCCCAGGTGATATGTTTCACCCCAGGTGATATGTTTCACCCCAGGTGATATGTTTCACCCCAGGTGATATGTTTCACCCCAGGTGATATGTTTCACCCCAGGTGATATGTTTCACCCCAGGTGATATGTTTCACCCCAGGTGATATGTTTCACCCCAGGTGTTAGGTGATATGTTTCACCCCAGGTGATATGTTTCACCGCCGGTGATATGTTTCACCCCAGGTGATATGCTTCACCCCAGGTGATATGTTTCACCCCAGGTGATATGTTTCACCCCAGGTGATATGTAGACAGGATGTTCCAAAGATGGGACAAAGAAACAAAGAGTCACAATAGGAAGTTGAAGACTCAGATGAGTCAAAGGGATGCTAGGAAGTATATCTTCAGCCACAGAGGTGTTAGGAAGTGGAATAGCCTAGAAAGTGATGTAGTGGAGGCAGAAACCATACATAGTTTTAAAATGAGGTTTGATAAAGCTCATGGAGCAGGGAGAGGGAAGACCCAATAACGGTCAGTGAATAGGCGGGGCCAGGAGCCTTGTCTCAACCCTTGCAACCACAATTAGGTGAGTCCAGACATACACACACACACACACACACACACACACACACACACACACACACACACACACACACACACACACACACACACACACACACACACACACACACACACACACAGTGAACAATAATACGAGTGATAACTAAAGTTATTAGTTAAAAATAATCGAGAGGAAGCTGAAATTATCAATATTTCAAAGTGCCAAGCCGTTGTGGGTCTACTAGGCGCTGTTGCCACACAGATTCAAACATACAAAGATCAAAGTGAGTGTGGAAGCGGCTGTTCAAGAATTATCAGTGTTTGGCTAACAAGTGAAATGTGGGGCACCATACAGTGAAAGTGTAAAAGTTAATAAGCAAAAGGGGAAAGGAAAAATAAAATATATAACAAGGGAAGGTGGCAGCAGTAGGCCTGCTGTAGCAGTGACGTCACGACAAGTTGTGTGCCATTATACATATAAAGTGAAGTGTATATAATGAAAAGTGTATACTATCATAAGTGAAAAGTGAAATCGCGTGAGGAACGAGGGATGTATGAGCACATGTGGCTGTAATCAACACGGGTGAAGGATCTCCAAAATAGGGATTTAAGGACTATGTACGACGACTTCGTCATCAGCATCTGGCAACTTGTCACGACCGTTGCCAGTGCAAGTATCACTCACCTATTTTGTGGTTTGCATGTTGCAGGCTTATTCTGGCCTTGCATCACTGTTAGATACTGGTCACTCACTCCTGCAAGCTATTACAGTAGTTATTAGTAGTAAGAATACTTAGGAAGCTAGGAAGTCCTCTCTCAACGTGAACAAGGAATAAGATAATAACCAGCAATAATTGATACTTAAATCCAGAAAGGGCAATAAGTGGAGAGAGTAGCATTTCTAGGAAAGACAGTTGGAACAGAGAGGTATAACGGATCTTTAAACCACACCATCTACCCTCCCTAACCATCCCTCTCTCTCTCACACACACAAGGGCAGACACTCATAGAAGCTTTAGACCCTAGTAGCAATTTCCACTTTTCGCAACCCAGAATTACTGGTATGTATTAACAGTATCTTCCCCTCATACCTCCCCCATACACACGAATACACACATATACACACATACACACACAGCTTTTAAGAGCAACATAGTAAGTAGGTGGAGTCAAGTTCCAGGAGAGTGGGGGTCAGGTCACAAGAAGTTGTGGCCAGTCAAGGACCACTGACACACACAAACACACACACACACACACACACACACACACACACACACACACACACACACACACACACACACACACACACACACACACACACACACACACACACACACACATAACACACACACACACACATGCAACACACACACAACACACACACACACACACATGCACAACATACACACACACACACAAACACACATTGCCAGACTCACACATACACTCCCCCCCACCGACATCTCACTCCTTCACCTGATCCCTCCCTTCCCTCTTTCACCCTCCCCCTCCCCACCTCTCCCTCATTCCCCCTCTCCCTCTCCCACTCACCCACTTGCTTCTCCCTCCTTTCCACTCCCCCTCCCCACTACTCTCCCACATAGCCACAGTTCCTCCACTACCTCCCCCCCCCCACACTCTGACATACACACTACTAACCTAACATACAGAATTAAATAGGTTTCCCACTCTGAGGCAATCAGGATAAAACAAAAATGGGTTGCCAGAGAGCAACAAGAAAAATCAAGGGACAGGAGGAGGAAGCTGCAAAGGATGATTGGGCAGCAGAGCTCACAAAAAGGGAACATGAATGGGAAAGGAAACTAGAAGAACTTAGCATGAGAATGGAAGAGAGGATAGACATGGAAAGCAGGAAGTGGGAGGTGCAAGTCAAAGCAGCAGAGGCAAGGATACAGAGTTTAGAAGAGGAACTGAAAAATCTGAAACAGCCTAAAGACCTAAAGAACATTTTGGGATTGACAACAGAGACTGCTACCTCAATCACAAATAAGGGGACTGTAGGGAAAGAAGGAGCAAAACTGCATGTAGAAGCTCAATCAGTGGAGACTGTAGTAAATGAAAGAGCTAAGCTATATGTGGAGGCTCTAACAGACCACAGCAGAGCCCAGGGAAAGCCGAGACGGGAAAATGACAGGCCAATGAGCCCAAGTACATTAGCTAGTGAAACTGAAGAAAGGAAAACTGCAATGGAGGAAATCAAATTGAATGAGGGGATACACAGGGATATGCAGTGGGAGAATGAAAGGGTGAGGTCAGTCTTTGTGTATGGGCTCCAGGAAGTTGAAGGGGAAACATATCAAGCAAGAAAACAAGGGGAATAAAAAGCAATTGAAAGCATCATGAAAGCAATAGGAGAAGACGACATGACCCAGCTGGAAAATTTTCGGAGAATAGGGGGGTTTGTAAAAAAAAGAACCCGGCCAGTGAAAGTGACCTTCAAGGCAGAATCGACTCGGAACAGGATCCTGCAGGAGAAAGCACGATTAAGGGACATGCTGGCATAGAGGAAGGTGTATCTCGACCGTGACAGAACACAAGCAGAAAGGCAGAAACAGAGAGAGATGGTACAAAGGCGAAAGGAGGAAAGAGAGGGGATGGAGAAGACAGACAGGAGATCCCAGACACATGAGTAAGATCAAATACAGCCTCCCTCACAGCTTCCTATAGAAGCCTCCAAACCAGGTCAACCCCAGTGCAACCAAACACTCTAAACCAAAACACCCATGCCACATCCAATGCCCCCACTCACTGCATTACAAACTCCACCCCCACAGCAACCACCCATAGTTCCTTATCAGGTCTCCCACTTCCCCAACCCCAATACACCTCCCAGACCACAATCTTAGAAAAGAAGTTGAAGGTGTTTTATATAAATGCAGATGGAATAACAAATAAGTATGAGGAGTGGCACGAAAGAATCAGGAGACATCCCCAGACATAATAGCACTCACAGAAACAAAACTCACCAGAATAATAACAGATTCAATCTTTCCATCCAGATATCAAATCCTCAGGAAAGACAGAGGGAGGAGAGGGGGAGGAGGAGTTGCACTGCTCATTAAAAACCAGTGGGGGTTTGAGAAAATGGAAGGAATGGATGGCACGGGCGAAAGGGACTACTTAGAAGGAACAATCCAGTCTGAGGGGCATAAGGTGATAATTGCAGTAATGTACAACCCACCACAGAACTGCAGGAGGCCAAGAGAAGAATACGATGAGAGCAACAGAGCAATGGTCGACACACTAGCCGAGGTGGCCAGGAGAGCACACATGTGGGGAGCAAAGTTACTAGTTATGGGTGATTTCAATCACAAGGAGATTGAATGGGAAAACCTGGAGCCCCATGGGGGTCCTGAAACATGGAGAGCCAAGATGATGGATGTGGTACTGATAGTGTCTCTAACATGCATCAACATGTTAGAGACACTACCAGAGAGAGAGGAGAGGATAAACCAGCAATACTGGACCTTGTATTCACCTTGAGTAGTTCTGACATCGAGGATGTCATGTATGAAAGGCCCATTCATTTAGCATTGAATGGAAGTACGATAGTAGCGATAACTCAGTAACAGTCCCAGATTTTCGCTTAGCAGATTACGATGGGCTTAGAGAACACTTATTATCTGTTGACTGGGGTAACGAAGAGAGCTATCAATATGACAGTTTTCTGAACACTATACATGCTGCTCAAAGAGCGTGTATCCCATATAAAGAAATTAGATCAAATAGAAATGACCCAAAATGGATGAATAATAGGCTCAAATATCTACTAGGGCATAAGAAAGGAATTTATAGGCGTATCAAAAGAGGTGAGGGTCATCTTATGAATCAGTATATTGACATTAAGAGGGACATTAAAAAGGGGATAAGAAAAGCTAAAAGGAACTATGAAATTAAAGTTGCTAGGGATTCTAAAACTAACCCAAAAAGTTTTTTCCAGGTCTATAGAACAAAAGTTAGAGATAAGATAGGTCCCCTTAAAAATAACTATGGGCACCTTACTGACAAAGAGAATGAAATGTGCTTGATTTTAAATAATTATTTTCTCTCAGTTTTTACACAGGAAGACACTAACAATATTCCAGTAATTAATTTTTACAGTGGGCTAGAAGAAGATAAATTATGTAACATCACAGTCACTAGTGAGATGGTTGTGAAGCAGATAGACAGATTGAAGCAAAATAAGTCGCCGGGTCCTGATGAGGTTTTTTCAAGGGTTCTTAAGGAATGCAAAATGGAACTCTGTGAACCATTAACTAATATTTTTAATTTATCTCTTCAAACAGGTGTAGTGTCTGATATGTGGAAGATGGCTAATGTAACTCCTATTTTTAAAACAGGGGACAAGTCGTTACCGTCAAATTACCGCCCAATAAGCCTGACCTCAATTGTAGGCAAATTACTAGAGTCAATTATAGCTGAGATTATAAGAAGCCATCTCGATAAGCATAGCTTGATTAATGATACTCAGCATGGATTCACAAGAGGCCGGTCTTGTCTAACTAATTTATTAACTTTCTTCAGTAAAGCTTTTGAGGCTGTTGACCACAATAAAGAATTTGATATTATTTACTTAGATTTTAGTAAGGCTTTTGATAGAGTTCCGCACCATAGACTGTTAAAGAAAGTGGCAGCTCATGGCATTGGGGGAAAAGTGCTCTCGTGGATCGAGTCATGGCTCACTGACAGGAAGCAGAGAGTGTCCATAAATGGGGTTAAATCCGAGTGGGGATCTGTAACAAGTGGCGTTCCACAGGGATCAGTCTTGGGCCCGTTGTTGTTTATAATATATATCAATGATCTTGATGAAGGAATTACTAGTGATATGAGCAAATTCGCCGATGACACAAAGATAGGTAGGATAATTGATTCAAACGTAGATGTTATGGAACTTCAGGAGGATTTAAACAAACTCTATTCTTGGTCAGAAAAGTGGCAGATGCAGTTCAATGTAGATAAATGCAAGGTTCTGAAGCTTGGGAGTGTCCATAACCCTAGTACTTATAAGTTAAATGATGTAGAGCTTAGCCATACAGATTACGAAAAGGACTTGGGGGTTGTGGTGAGCAGCAACCTTAAATCAAGACAGCAATGCCTAAGCGTACGTAATAAGGCAAAGAGATTACTGGGATTTATATGAAGAAGTGTAAGCAACAGAAGTCCAGAGGTCATACTGCAGCTTTATACATCATTAGTAAGGCCTCACCTAGATTATGCAGCTCAGTTCTGGTCTCCGTATTACAAAATGGACATAAATTCGTTAGAAAACATTCAGCGTAGGATGACTAAATTAATACATAGCATTAGAAATCTTCCTTATGAAGAAAGATTGAAGACTCTTAAGTTACATTCACTTGTTAGACGAAGAATGAGGGGAGACCTGATCGAAGTGTATAAGTGGAAGATAGGTATTAATAAAGGGGATATTAATAAGGTCTTGAGGATGTCTCTCCAAGAGAGAACCCGCAGTAATGGATTTAAATTAGATAAGTTTAGATTTAGAAAGGACATAGGAAAGTATTGGTTTGGAAATAGGGTAGTTGATGAGTGGAACAGTCTACCTAGTTGGGTTATTGAGGCTGGGACTTTGGGTAGTTTCAAATCTATTTTGGATAAGTTCATGAGTGGGAGGGGTTGGATTTGAGTGGGACTTTCACATCAGAGCTTATTTCTTGGGTGGCATTGAAAATTGTGTTGGGCAAATGTTTTGTTAGTGGGATGAATTGTAAAGGACCTGCCTAGTATGGGCCAGCAGGCCTCCTGCAGTGTTCCTCCTTTCTTATGTTCTTATGTTCTTATGACCAGCAAGACGGCCATTTCGTGTCACCAGTAGGCCTATCGTGGTTGACGCCAGCCAGCTACCTCAAGCCAGTTCTCCCATCCAAGCTCCTACCAGCTTCTACATTATTCACTGGTCAGTCTCTTGTATTAATGTATCTGCTTATTTGCATCACTCCCGAGGGGTTGACCCGAGTTTGCAAAATAAGCCAGTTTCCAGTCTGTGGTGGGGAGTCAGAACAATGGAGTCCTAGTCCAGCCTAGCCTACCCCATCCAATTCCTTTGCCTGCCAAGCCAGCTTCCACCTCTGCTGTGCTCATTGTGTGAAGTTATCAAGCTATTCTGTGTGAAGGGTTAAGATAAGCCAGCTACGAACTAACCCAGGTGTCTTACCCCAGTACTCGAGCAAGCCACGTGAGTAGTCTTCATCGCTTGTGATTCAAGCTCCAAGCATTCTGAGTGCTCTTTTTCATCCTTGTGGTGTTGTAGTATTTCGTGGGTTTGTTTTTAAGCCAGTCAGCTTAGAATTTTCATCGCGACAGTGTGGCTGTTCTCAGTGAGGCTAACACCGTTCAACCCATAAGCCCAGCCACCCACGACCACGTGTGTCGCACCATTGCCGGTCTCAGCCCTGTTAACCCACAAACCCAACTACTCAGCCATTACCCACTCACCTACTTCTTCAGTGTTTTGGTGAACTACTAAGGGTTGTAGCACCATATTTTAAGGACCACATAGGGGGTCAAGAGCTAGAGTGTGTTCGCGCCACCTTTATAAAGCCTCCTGTGTGTGTCATTCTTCGATGTAAGCGCAATTCTACGATCACCTGTGCAGAGGACAGCAGCAAGACGACATAAACATTCCTCTACTCTCCACTATCATCAGCCTCATTTTTCACCAAGTTGTTACAGCGATAATATTTTTTTTTTTAGAGACATTTGCGAGTGTTGAGACATTTCTTTTGTTTTTCCAGTGATTTTTTTTCTTAGTGACATTCAGTGACTCTTGATCAGACTCAGTTTTTATCATGTACTGATTGCATTAATTTCTTTTAATCTCCTTAATTCAGTGTTAATTTTCGTGCATTATCTTATATCTGTTGTGTTGTGTATCTTTTTATACACTTGAAGTAAGTACTTAGTGTTTCCTTTGTTGTGTGTGCAACATATGAGCAGTATAGAACTTGTGTGTACACTTCAGAATCACCTTGTGTTCTCAGTATTCCAGTGAAGTATTTCAGTAATTTTCACCTCATATTCTGCATCACAACTCAGTGTTGTCTGTTATTTTTTTTTCTTCCCAGCATTTGTGTATTTTTGTTTTGTTCCCTGTGTGTTGAACATTCTTGTGTTCATATTCTTTCCATTTAGCCAGTGTCTAATTTGTCTTATTTCCACAGACAATAGTGCCATTATTTTACACAAGCAAGAAATCATTTTTACAAAATTTTTCACACATCAAGTTTCATTGCAAGAAAATTCTAGTAATGTGTTTATGTTGATGTGTTGTGTTCTGCATCACTGTAAGTGTTGTGTTCTGCATCACTGTAAGTGTTGTGTTCTGCATCACTGTAAGTGTTGTGTTCTGCATCACTGTAAGTGTTGTGTTCTGCATCACTGTAAGTGTTGTGTTCTGCATCACTGTAAGTGTTGTGTTCTGCATCACTGTAAGTGTTGTGTTCTGCATCACTGTAAGTGTTGTGTTCTGCATCACTGTAAGTGTTGTGTTCTGCATCACTGTAAGTGTTGTGTTCTGCATCACTGTAAGTGTTGTGTTCTGCATCACTGTAAGTGTTGTGTTCTGCATCACTGTAAGTGTTGTGTTCTGCATCACTGTAAGTGTTGTGTTCTGCATCACTGTAAGTGTTGTGTTCTGCATCACTGTAAGTGTTGTGTTCTGCATCACTGTAAGTGTTGTGTTCTGCATCACTGTAAGTGTTGTGTTCTGCATCACTGTAAGTGTTGTGTTCTGCATCACTGTAAGTGTTGTGTTCTGCATCACTGTAAGTGTTGTGTTCTGCATCACTGTAAGTGTTGTGTTCTGCATCACTGTAAGTGTTGTGTTCTGCATCACTGTAAGTGTTGTGTTCTGCATCACTGTAAGTGTTGTGTTCTGCATCACTGTAAGTGTTGTGTTCTGCATCACTGTAAGTGTTGTGTTCTGCATCACTGTAAGTGTTGTGTTCTGCATCACTGTAAGTGTTGTGTTCTGCATCACTGTAAGTGTTGTGTTCTGCATCACTGTAAGTGTTGTGTTCTGCATCACTGTAAGTGTTGTGTTCTGCATCACTGTAAGTGTTGTGTTCTGCATCACTGTAAGTGTTGTGTTCTGCATCACTGTAAGTGTTGTGTTCTGCATCACTGTAAGTGTTGTGTTCTGCATCACTGTAAGTGTTGTGTTCTGCATCACTGTAAGTGTTGTGTTCTGCATCACTGTAAGTGTTGTGTTCTGCATCACTGTAAGTGTTGTGTTCTGCATCACTGTAAGTGTTGTGTTCTGCATCACTGTAAGTGTTCAAACCTTTTTATGTTCTGTGTTTTAGCACCTATTATTTTTTTATGTTTCATTGAACAAATTCACTCTTAGTGCAATTTTTAAGTTCTTCTTTTAGAGTAAATTGTTCTTTTGCTTGTTAAGTGTTGCTTGAGTGCAGTTAAGAGTTAAAGTGTTCATTTCTTGATATATTTCTTTTCTTGTGTGTGTAATAATTTTTATTATTGCACATTGATTCATTTTGCAATAATTCTTGTGCAAATATTGTGTTGCCACTAAAGTTTTTCTTGCAGAGATTCTAAGCAGTGTTTTTTTTTTGATTAGCAATTATTTTGCAATATTGCAACAGTTTATTTCAGTGCAGTTTCTTATGCTCTGTTCTGTGCATAATATTTTATTCTGTCTGTGTCATTTTATTTTATTTCAGTGAATTGTGCCTCTGTTTTATTTTTGCACAAGTTTTATTGAGTCCATTTTATCATTTTATTGTGTATTTCCTTGTTGCATTGAAAGTAGACAACTCACTGTGCCATTTATTCAATTTAAAGTAAAAGTTGAGCAAATTAGATTTGAGTAAAGTACAAAAAGTTCTCTTGATTTTCCAAGTGTTGTTCATTTCAGTTGAATATTTTTCTTGTGTGAGTTCTTTACTTACTGTGTAACTTGTCAATTTTTAATTACTTATGCAGAATAGTTAAGCATTTTCTTCCATTTAAGCTTACTGTGTCATTCTCTCTATTTTTTTTTGACTTATGCCCTTCAGTATTTTCACTGAGATGTCCCAGTCACTTTTGAACGTTCACTTAGTGTATCATGCCAGTCAAAGTCAATATGAATCAGTCCACAGTACCAACATTCCCTTACTGACTGAAAGACAATACCTAGCCCTTGTGCAATGTGTTTGTTCTCACAGCTTGTATCTGAGATTTGTTAAAGTGCTGCGAAATGTGAAGTTCAGATTAAGTTCCTATAGATCCGTGAATTACTTATTAACGTAGCCGAGCGGTCAGGCACTAGTAATTCTGTCATTCCCGTCTGTGTTCCACCTATACCTTCAGACTTGCAGGATAGTGTTCCGTTGCCTCAAGTGTCCGGGGACACTCAGACTGCCTTGAGTGCACAGCCTATCCCTGCAATGACTGCTAGTTCGAGTAGTAGTTTCTCCACAGGGGATGCCTTGTCAGAAAACGATTACTTGAAACTAGTAATGCCATCTCTTGTTGATGTGACATGCTGTCTGCAGAAAGACGTCTCTGTTACAGCTAGTGTTCTCACTAGAGTGTCTGTTGTTGTTCCTTTTGTTTCAGATGGTGATCCCATCCTAGTTGACAGTAATCAGTGCATTGTTAGAAGTTATTTCTCGAGTAACTTTCACATGTTAACGTTTGTAAGCGTAGTTTCTTTATAGTTGATACCTCGTGTCACTGTGTGCGACTCAGAATATCAGCATTGTTGACCGTATTCATTTCCTTTCCCTTTGCTTGCAGTTTGAGATAGTAGATTCGTTCTCCCTTGCTCATATTGCATGTTATAGCGTTAATTTTTTCAACCGGGGGGAGTCATCCACTCCACCGAATTTGTTCATTCCTCCAGTAAGAAAGAACTGATACCTTTATTCCAGAACAAACAGCCTACTGGAAGGTTAGCCAGATGGACCTTGACTATCCAAGAGTTCAGTCCCACTTTTGAACATTTACCTGGCAAGTCGAATGTAGTCGCAGATGCTTTATCGCGACACGTTAGTGTAGTTACTGCAGATCCTCCATTTACTGTCGAGGATGTCAAAACTGCCCAAAGAACAGATCCCATGTGGTCTGGTGTGATTCGATTCCTGCTCCAGGAAGATCTTATTCTTACTGTGAAGCCACCAGCACCCATCAGTGACTTTGTAATGAGTCAAGAATTACTGTATCGAACAGCCGAGTTGGGTACTCCAAGCAGAAGAGCTTACCAGTTAGTAATTCCACAGTCACTAGTGAACGTAGCTCTACAGCTAGTTCATGATGCACCAGGTGTTGCACACCCTGGTATGGATCGTTCTGTGAAACAAGCCAGAATGAAATACTTTTGGCCACGTATGGCAACTGACATTTCAGAGTATGTTAAGAAATGTAGTGTCTGTATGCAGCATAAAGGAAATGTCAATGGTCCTAATCCAATCCAAGTGTACCCAACCACTAGCGAACCGTGGGAAAGAGTTGCCCTTGATTTGTTAACCAATTTTAAACGTTCCCTCCAAGGCAACAAACATCTGTGTGTTATGGTAGACCATTTCACCAGATATTGTGAGTTAGTTCCTATTGCAGATAAGACTGCAGCGACAGTAGCTAGAGCGTTTAAAGAACGCATTATCTGCAGGCATACCACTCCAAAGTCCTTAGTAACAGATAATGGAGGTGAATTCTGTAATGAGATTCTTGAAAATTTGTGTACTTTATACAAGATCTCTAAATCCACCATTGTTCCTCATCATCCTGCCAGCAATGGGTTAGCCGAAAGAACAAATAAGAAAGTACTTGATGTCCTGCGAGCCACTATCAACCCCAATAGTGAAACTTGGGATGAAGTCATACCAGATGTTCAATGTGCCATAAATTCTGCTTACAATGCTTCCATAGGTGATACTCCACATTATGCATTGTACGGTGTAGACAAGCGTTTACCCTATGAGTTGTTATATTCCACTCCGAAACCTAATTACAACCCTGATGATTTCGTAGCAACTCGTACCAGCATGGCTCAGAGTGTTTTTAGAAGAATCCGTGAAACACTTCATAAATCAACAGCAGAATTTACTAGAGTAACTAATAGCCGTGCTAAGCCGTCATAAGTCAAAGTAGGTTCAAGAGTAATGCTAACAAATTTCAACAAAACATCCGAAATGCCTAAGCTCGATCAAAAGTTTGTTGGACCTTATCGAGTTGTAGAACATATCTCTGGTAATAAGTATAAGGTTAGAGAAATTAGTACTGGTAAGTACAAAGAATCGCATTTAGATCATATGAAATTAGTATGCGATGTTGACGATATTGCTATCCAGACTAATATGACAGATGCTGAAAATCCTCTTGACTCTGTACCCTCTACCTCAGATACTCAGTCAGATAACCAACCTGAATGTCGTTACTCCTTGCGTACTCGACAAGTAATGAGAAACCCACAAGTATCTTTTGTAGATACTCCTTCAGATCTCTCTCAGTCAAGGCATGTGTTAGCCATTGCAGAGGAATTCGATCCTCCCAGAGAAGATAACCATTCTGCATATGTAAACCTCACCCTCGCAGAATTGGGTTTAAATGTACATAGTCTGTATAATTAGATGTCCGAGATGAATGAAATTATCAACTGTGTGTTTTGTTATTACTGATTAGTTTTTCAGAAATAATTTTTTTTTCGTGTTCACGTTCCCTCCGTATTCTGAGAATTTGACAGTAATGATCTGACTGCGCACCAGATGCCTTTGCTGTTAATTTCACCTTGTATATATATATTTATTCTTCCTCAGAATCCGTAGAGTGCATGAATACAGATCGAACGATCAATTCCACCCATATTGTATAATGATTTGTTCTTATAGTTTGTAATGCATTACGTTAAAACTCATTACGTTAACACCCATTATGTCAAAATCATGTTGTACCATCCATTAGTTCTAAGTTATATATGAATTTGTTATTGTATAGAATCAGCCCAGATCCGCCTGCCTGTTCAGCCTATAGTATAGTAGTGTATGTCGGGACGACATACGTAACATGACCGAGCTGTCAGCATAGTTGCTGATCCCTGTATGCCCTGTATTATATAGCATAGCATATTAGTATCATCCATGTGCTTTAGATACGAGATCCCTTGTAGGCCTGTGGCTTTGTGTGACGTCACGGGATGCACATGTGTAGGCTCATACCTCTGCCCCGCTCTCACTCAGCAGCAGACCATACAGCAGACAGGCAAGGCAGCGAGATCCATCCCTCATCATCTCAGTCTGACAATGTAAGTTACCATCCAACAAGTGTGTCTACCTTCAACCTACGATATCTCCATTTAAGAACCCTTACAATAGTACCATATACCCAGCTGTTGTACCATATACCCAGCTGTTGTACCATATACCCAGCTGTTGTACCATATACCCAGCTGTTGTACCATATACCCAGCTGTTGTACCATATACCCAGCTGTTGTACCATATACCCAGCTGTTGTACCATATACCCAGCTGTTGTACCATATACCCAGCTGTTGTACCATATACCCAGCTGTTGTACCATATACCCAGCTGTTGTACCATATACCCAGCTGTTGTATCATATACCCAGCTGTTGTACCATATATCCAGCTGTTGTACCATATATCCAGCTGTTGTACCATATATCCAGCTGTTGTACCATATACCCAGCTGTTGTACCATATACCCAGCTGTTGTACCATATACCCAGCTGTTGTACCATATATCCAGCTGTTGTACCATATATCCAGCTGTTGTACCATATACCCAGCTGTTGTACCATATACCCAGCTGTTGTACCATATACCCTGCTGTTGTACCATATACCCAGCTGTTGTACCATATATCCAGCTGTTGTACCATATATCCAGCTGTTGTACCATATACGCAGCTGTTGTACCATATACCCAGCTGTTGTACCATATACCCAGCTGTTGTACCATATACCCAGTTGTTGTACCATATACCCAGCTGTTGTACCATATACCCAGCTGTTGTACCATATACCCAGCTGTTGTATCATATACCCAGCTGTTGTACCATATATCCAGCTGTTGTACCATATATCCAGCTGTTGTACCATATATCCAGCTGTTGTACCATATACCCAGCTGTTGTACCATATACCCAGCTGTTGTACCATATACCTAGCTGTTGTACCATATATCCAGCTGTTGTACCATATATCCAGCTGTTGTACCATATACCCAGCTGTTGTACCATATACCCAGCTGTTGTACCATATATCCAGCTGTTGTACCATATATCCAGCTGCTGTACCATATACCCAGCTGTTGTACCATATACCCAGCTGTTGTACCATATACCCAGCTGTTGTACCATATATGCAGCTGTTGTACCATATATCCAGCTGTTGTACCATATACCCAGCTGTTGTACCATATACCCAGCTGTTGTACCATATATCCAGCTGTTGTACCATATACCCAGCTGTTGTACCATATACCCAGTTGTTGTACCACATATCGAGCTGTTGTACCAAATACCCAGGTATTGTACCATATACACAGCTGTTGTACTATATATGCAGCTGTTGTACCATGTACCCAGCTGTTGTACCATATATCCAGCTGTTGTACCATATACCCAGCTGTTGTACCATATATCCAGCTGTTGTACCATATATCCAGCAGTTGTACCATGTATCCAGCTGTTGTACCATTTATCCAGCTGTTGTACCATATATCCAGCTGTTGTACCATATATCCAGCTGTTGTACCATATATCCAGCTGTTGTACCATATTCCCAGCTGTTGTACCATATACCCAGCTGTTGTACCATATACCCAGCTGTTGTACCATATACCCAACTGTTGTACCATATATCCAGCTGTTGTACCATATATCCAGCTGTTGAACCATGTATCCAGCTGTTGTACCATATATCCAGCTGTTGTACCATACATCCAGCTGTTGTACCATATATCCAGCTGTTGTACCATATATCCAGCTGTTGTACCATATAAACAGCTGTTGTACCATATACCCAGCTGTTGTACCATATACCCAGCTGTTGTACCATATACCCAGCTGTTGTACCATATATCCAGCTGTTGTACCATATATCCAGCTGTTGTACCATATACCCAGCTGTTGTACCATATATCCTGCTGTTGTACCATATACCCAGCTGTTGTACCACATACCCAGCTGTTGTACCATATACCCAGCTGTTGTACCATATATCCAGCTGTTGTACCATATATCCAGCTGTTGTACCATATATCCAGCAGTTGTACCATGTATCCAGCTGTTGTACCATTTATCCAGCTGTTGTACCATATATGCAGCTGTTGTACCATATATCCAGCTGTTGCACCATATATCCAGCTGTTGTACCATATACCCAGCAGTTGTACCATATACCCAGCTGTTGTACCATATACCCAGCTGTTGCACCATATACCCAGCTGTTGTACCATATACCCAGCTGTTGTACCATATACCCAGCTGTTGCACCATATACCCAGCTGTTGTACCATATACCCAGCTGTTGTACCATATACCCAGCTGTTGTACCATATTCCCAGCTGTTGCACCATATACCCAGCTGTTGTACCATATACCCAGCTGTTGTACCATATACCCAGCTGTTGTACCATATACCCAGCTGTTGCACCATATACCCAGCTGTTGCGCAATATAACCAGCTGTTGTACCATATACCCAGCTGTTGTACCATATACCCAGCTGTCGTACCATATACCCAGCTGTTATACCATATACCCAGATGTTGTACCATATACCCAGCTGTTGTACCATATACCCAGCTGTTGCACCATATACCCAGCTGTTGTACCATATATCCAGCTGTTGTACCATGTACCAAGCTGTTGTACCATATACCCAGCTGTTGTACCATATATCCAGCTGTTGTACCATATACCCAGCTGTTGTACCATATATCCAGCTGTTGTACCATATACCCAGCTGTTGTACCATATACCCAGCTGTTTTACCATATATCCAGCTGTTGTACCATATACCCAGCTGTTGTACCATATATCCAGCTGTTGTACCATATACCCAGCTGTTGTACCATATACCAAGCTGTTGTACCATATACCCAGCTGTTGTACCATATATCCAGCTGTTGTACCATATATCCAGCTGTTGTACCATATACCCAGCTGTTGTACCATATACCCAGCTGTTTTACCATATACCCAGCTGTTGTACCATATATGCAGCTGTTGTACCATATATCCAGCTGTTGTACCATATACCCAGCTATTGTACCATATACCCAGCTGTTGTACCATATATCCAGCTCTTGTACCATATACCCAACTGTTGTACCATGTACCCAGCTGTTGTACCACATATCGAGCTGTTGTACCAAATACCCAGGTATTGTACCATATACACAGCTGTTGTACTATATATGCAGCTGTTGTACCATGTACCCAGCTGTTGTAACATATATCCAGCTGTTGTACCATATACCCAGCTGTTGTACCATATACCCAGTTGTTGTACCATATATCCAGCTGTTGTACTATATATCCAGCTGTTGTACCATATACCCTGCTGTTGTACCATATACCCAGCTGTTGTACCATATATCCAGCAGTTGTACCATATACCCAGCTGTTGTACCATATATCCAGCTGTTGTACCATAAATCCAGCTGTTGTACCATATATCCAGCTGTTGTACCACATACCCACCTGTTGTACCATATATCCAACTGTTGTACCATATATCCAGCTGTTGTACCATGTACCCAGCAGTTGTACCATATACCCAGCTGTTTTACCATATACCCAGCTGTTGTACCATATACCCAGCTGTTATACCATGTACCCAGCTGTTGTACCATATACCCAGCTGTTGTACCAAATACCCAGCTGTTGTGCCATATACCCAGCTGTTGTACCATATACCCAGCTGTTGTACCATATACCCAGCTGTTGTATCATATACCCATCTGTTGTTCCATATACCCAGCTGTTGTACCATGTACCCAGCTGTTGTACCATATACCCAGCTGTTGTACCATATATCCAGCTGTTGTACCAAATACCCAGCTGTTGTGCCATATACCCTGCTGTTGTACCATATACCCAGCTGTTGTACCATATACCCAGCTGTTGTACCATATACCCAGCTGTTGTACCATATACCCAGCTTTTGTACCATATACCCAGCTGTTGTACCATGTACCTGGCTAATGTACCATATACCCAGCTGTTGTACCATATACCCAGCTGTTGTACCATATACCCAGCTGTTGTACCATATTCCCAGCTGTTGTACCATATACCCAGCTGTTGTACCATGTACTCAGC
This sequence comes from Cherax quadricarinatus, assembly GCF_038502225.1. Lineage (NCBI taxonomy): Eukaryota > Metazoa > Arthropoda > Malacostraca > Decapoda > Parastacidae > Cherax > Cherax quadricarinatus. The sequence continues at coordinate 20,662,659 of NC_091370.1, forward strand.
TGTTGTACCATATACCCAGCTGTTGTACCGTTTACCCAGCTGTTGTACCATATACCCAGCTGTTGTACTATGAACCCAGCTGTTGTACCATATTCCCAGCTGTTGAACCATATAGCCTGCTGTTGTATTATATACCCAGCTGTTTTACCATATACACAGCTGTTGTACCATGTACCCAGCTGTTGTACCATATACCCAGCTGTTGTACCATATACCCAGCTGTTGTACCATATACCCAGCTGTTGTACCATATACCCAGCTTTGTACCATATACCCAGCTGTTGTACCATATACCCAGCTGTTGTACCATATATCCAGCTGTTGTACCATATATCCAGCTGTTGTACCATACACCCAGCTGTTGTACCATATACCCAGCTGTTGTACCATATATCCAGCTGTTGTACCACATACCCAGCTGTTGTACCATATATCCAACTGTTGTATCATATATCCAGCTGTTGTACATGTACCCAGCAGTTGTACCATATACCCAGCTGTTTTACGATATACCCAGCTGTTGTACCATATACCCAGCTGTTATACTATGTACCCAGCTGTTGTACCATATACCAGGCTGTTGTACCATATTCCCAGCTGTTGTATCATATACCCAGCTGTTGTACCATATACCCAGCTATTGTACCATATACCCAGCTGTTGTACCATATATCCAGCTGTTGTACCATATATCGAGCTGTTGTACCATATACCCTGCTGTTGTACCATATACCCAGCTGTTGTACCATATATCCAGCAGTTGTACCATATACCCAGCTGTTGTACCATATATCCAGCTGTTGTACCATATATCCAGCTGTTGTACCATATATCCAGCTGTTGTACCTGTATTCCCTGGAACGCAGGAGGGAGAGATACATAATTATATACACCTGGAAAATCCTAGAAGGACTAGTACCGAACTGGCACACGAAAATCACTCACTACGAAAGCAAAAGACTTGGCAGACGATGCACCATCCCCCCAATGAAAAGCAGGGGTGTCACTAGCACGTTAAGAGACCATACAATAAGTGTCAGGGGCCCGAGACTGTTCAACTGCCTCCCAGCACACATAAGGGGGATTACCAACAGACTCCTGGCAGTCTTCAAGCTGGCACTGGACAAGCACCTAAAGTCAGTTCCTGATCAGCCGGGCAGTGGCTCGTACGTTGGTTTGCGTGCAGTCAGCAGCAACAGCCTGGTTGATCAGGCTCTGATCCACCAAAAGGCCTGGTCACAGACCGGGCCGCGGGGGCGTTGACCCCCGGAACTCTCTCCAGCTAAACTCCAGGTATACCCAGCTGTTGTACCATATATCCAGCTGTTGTACCATATACCCAGCTGTTGTACCATATATCCAGCTGTTGTACCATATACCCAGCTGTTGTACCATATACCCAGCTGTTGTACCATATACCCAGCTGTTGTACCATGTACCCAGCTGTTGTACCATATACCCAGCTGTTGTACCATGTACCCAGCTGTTGTACCATATACCCAGCTGTTGTACCATATACCCTGCTGTTGTACCATATACCCAGCTGTTTTACCATATACCCAGCTGTTGTACCATATACCCAGCTGTTGTACCATATACCCAGCTGTTGTACCATATACCCAGCTGTTGTACCATATACCCAGCTGTTGTACCATATACCTAGCTTTGTACCATATACCCAGCTGTTGTACCATATACCCAGCTGTTGTACCATATATCCAGCTGTTGTACCATATATCCAGCTGTTGTACCATATACCCAGCTGTTGTACCATATACCCAGCTGTTGTACCATATATCAAGCTGTTGTACCACATACCCAGCTATTGAACCATATATCCAACTGTTGTTCCACATATCCAGCTGTTGTACCATGTACCCAGCAGTTGTACCATATACCCAGCTGTTGTACCATATACCGAGCTGTTCTACCATATACCCAGCTGTTATACCATGTACCCAGCTGTTGTACCATATACCCGGCTGTTGTACCATATACCCAGCTGTTGTGCCATATACCCAGCTGTTGTACCATATACCCAGCTGTTGTACCATATACCCAGCTGTTGTACCATATATCCAGCTGTTGTACCAGATATCCAGCTGTTGTACCATATACCCTGCTGTTGTACCATATATCCAGATGTTGTACCTGTATTCCCTGGAACGCAGGAGGGAGAGATACATATTTATATACCTCTGGAAAATCCTAGAGGGACTAGTACCGAACTTGCACAAGAAAATCACTCACTACGAAAGCAAAAGACTTGGCAGACGATGCACCATCCCCCCAATGAAAAGCAGGGGTGTCACTAGCACGTTAAGACACCATACAATAAGTGTAAGGGGCCCGAGACTGTTCAACTGCCTCCCACCGCACATAAGGGGGATTACCAACAGACCCCTGGCAGTCTTCAAGCTGGCACTGGACAAGCACCTAAAGTCAGTTCCTGATCAGCCGGGCAGTGGCTCGTACGTTGGTTTGCGTGCAGTCAGCAGCAACAGCCTGGTTGATCAGGCTCTGATCCACCAAGAGGCCTGGTCACAGACCGGGCCGCGGGGGCGTTGACCCCCGGAACTCTCTCCAGGTAAACTCCAGGTATACCCAGCTGTTGTACCATATATCCAGCTGTTGTACCATATACCCAGCTGTTGTACCATATACCCAGCTGTTGTACCATATACCCAGCTGTTGTACCATGTACCCAGCTGTTGTACCATATACCCAGCTGTTGTACCATGTACCCAGCTGTTGTACCATATACCCAGCTGTTGTACCATATACCCTGCTGTTGTACCATATACCCAGCTGTTTTACCATATACCCAGCTGTTGTACCATGTACCCAGCTGTTGTACCATATACCCAGCTGTTGTACCATATACCCAGCTGTTGTACCATATAACCAGCTGTTGTACCATATACCCGGCTTTGTACCATATACCCAGCTGTTGTACCATATACCCAGCTGTTGTACCATATATCCAGCTGTTGTACCATATATCCAGCTGTTGTACCATATACCCAGCTGTTGTACCATATACCCAGCTGTTGTACCATATATCCAGCTGTTGTACCACATACCCAGCTGTTGTACCATATATCCAACTGTTGTACCATATATCCAGCTGTTGTACCATGTACCCAGCAGTTGTACCATATACCCAGCTGTTGTACCATATACCGAGCTGTTGTACCATATACCCAGCTGTTATACCATGTACCCAGCTGTTGTACCATATACCCGGCTGTTGTACCATATACCCAGCTGTTGTGCCATATACCCGCTGTTGTACCATTTACCCAGCTGTTGTACCATATACCCAGCTGTTGTACCATATATCCAGCTGTTGTTCCATATATCCAGCTGTTGTACCATATACCCTGCTGTTGTACCATATACCCAGCTGTTGTACCATATATCCAGCAGTTGTACTATATACCCAGCTGTTGTACCATATATCCAGCTGTTGTACCATATATCCAGCTGTTGTACCATATATCCAGCTGTTGTACCTGTATTCCCTGGAACGCAGGAGGGAGAGATACATGATTATATACACCTGGAAAATCCTAGAGGGACTAGTACCGAACTTGCACACGAAAATCACTCACTACGAAAGCAAAAGACTTGGCAGACGATGCACCATCCCCCCAATGAAAAGCAGGGGTGTCACTAGCACGTTAAGAGACCATACAATAAGTGTCAGGGGCCCGAGACTGTTCAACTGCCTCCCAGCACACATAAGGGGGATTACCAACAGACCCCTGGCAGTCTTCAAGCTGGCACTGGACAAGCACCTAAAGTCAGTTCCTTATCAGCCGGGCAGTGGTTCGTACGTTGGTTTGCGTGCAGCCAGCAGCAACAGCCTGGTTGATCAGGCTCTGATCCACCAGGAGGCCTGGTCACAGACCGGGCCGCGGGGGCGTTGACCCCCGGAACTCTCTCCAGGTAAACTCCAGGTATACCCAGCTGTTGTACCATATATCCAGCTGTTGTACCATATACCCAGCTGTTGTACCATATACCCAGCTGTTGTACCATATACCCAGCTGTTGTACCATATACCCAGCTGTTGTACCATATATCCAGCTGTTGTACCATATATCCAGCTGTTGTACCATGTACCCAGCTGTTGTACCATATACCCAGCTGTTGTACCATATATCCAGCTGTTGTACCATATACCCAGCTGTTGTACCATATATCCAGCTGTTGTACCATATATCCAGCTGTTGTACCATATACCCACCTGTTGTACCATATACCTAGCTGTTGTACCATATACCCAGCTGTTGTACCATATACCCAGCTGTTGTACCATATACCCAGCTGTTGTACCATATACCCAGCTGTTGTACCATATATTTAGCTGTTGTACCATATACCCAGCTGTTGTACCATATACCCAGCTCTTGTACCATATACCCAGCTGTTGTACCATATATCCAGCTGTTGTACCATATACCCAGCTGTTGTACCATATACTCAGCTGTTGTACCATATACCCAGCTGTTGTACCATATACCCAGCTGTTGTACAATATACCCAGCTGTTGTACCATATACCCAGCTGTTGTACCATATACCCAGCTGTTGTACCATATACCCAGCTGCTGTACAATATATCCAGCGGTTGTACCATATACCCAGGTGTTGTACCATATGTCCAGCTGTTGTACCATATACCCAGCTGTTGTACCATATACCCAGCTGTTGTGCCATATACCCAGCTGCTGTACAATATATCCAGCTGTTGTACCATATACCCAGCTGTTGTACCATATATCCAACTGTTGTACCATATACCCGGCTGCTGTACCATATACCCAGCTGTTGTACCATATACCCAGCTGTTGTACCATATATCCAGCTGTTGTACCTGTATTCCCTGGAACGCAGGAGGGAGAGATACATGATTATATACACCTGGAAAATCCTAGAGGGACTAGTACCGAACTTGCACACGAAAATCACTCACTACGAAAGCAAAAGACTTGGCAGACGATGCACCATCCCCCCAATGAAAAGCAGGGGTGTCACTAGCACGTTAAGAGACCATACAATAAGTGTAAGGGGCCCGAGACTGTTCAACTGCCTCCCAGCACACATAAGGGGGATTACCAAGAGACCTCTGGCAGTCTTCAAGCTGGCACTGGACAAGCACCTAAAGTCAGTTCCTGATCAGCCGGGCAGTGGCTCGTACGTTGGTTTGCGTGCAGCCAGCAGCAACAGCCTGGTTGATCAGGCTCTGATCCACCAGGAGGCCTGGTCACAGATCGGGCCGCGGGGGCGTTGACCCCCGGAACTCTCTCCATGTAAACTCCAGGTATACCCAGCTGTTGTACCATATATCCAGCTGTTGTACCATATACCCAGCTGTTGTACCATATACCCAGCTGTTGTACCATATACCCAGCTGTTGTACCATATACCCTGCTGTTGTACCATATATATAGCTGTTGTACCATATATCCAGCTGTTGTACCATGTACCCAGCTGTTGTACCATATACCCAGCTGTTGTACCATATATCCAGCTGTTGTACCATATACCCAGCTGTTGTACCATATATCCAGCTGTTGTACCATATATCCAGCTGTTGTACCATATACCCAGCTGTTGTACCATATACCCAGCTGTTGTACCGTATACCCAGCTGTTGTACCATATACCCAGCTGTTGTACCATATACCCAGCTGTTGTACCATATATTTAGCTGTTGTACCATATACCCAGCTGTTGTAGCATATACCCAGCTGTTGCACCATATACCCAGCTGTTAAACCATATATCCAGCTATTGTACCATATACCCAGCTGTTGTACCATATACCCCGCTGTTGTACCATATACTCAGCTGTTGTACCATATACCCAGCTGTTGTACCATATACCCAGCTGTTGTACCATATACCCAGCTGTTGTACCATATACCCAGCTGTTGTACCATATACCCAGCTGTTGTACCATATACCCAGCTGCTGTACAATATATCCAGCAGTTGTACCATATACCCAATTGTTGTACCATATATCCAGCTGTTGTACCATATACCCAGCTGCTGTACAATATATCCAGCTGTTGTACCATATACCCAGCTGTTGTACCATATATCCAACTGTTGTACCATATACCCGGCCGCTGTACCATATACCCAGCTGTTGTACCATATACCCAGCTGTTGTACCATATATCCAGCTGTTGTACCTGTATTCCCTGGAACGCAGGAGGGAGAGATACATGATTATATACACCTGGAAAATCCTAGAGGGACTAGTACCGAACTTGCACACGAAAATCACTCACTACCAAAGCAAAAGACTTGGCAGACGATGCACCATCCCCCCAATGAAAAGCAGGGGTGTCACTAGCACGTTAAGAGACCATACAATAAGTGTAAGGGGCCCGAGACTGTTCAACTGCCTCCCAGCACACATAAGGGGGATTACCAAGAGACCTCTGGCAGTCTTCAAGCTGGCACTGGACAAGCACCTAAAGTCAGTTCCTGATCAGCCGGGCAGTGGCTCGTACGTTGGTTTGCGTGCAGCCAGCAGCAACAGCCTGGTTGATCAGGCTCTGATCCACCAGGAGGCCTGGTCACAGATCGGGCCGCGGGGGCGTTGACCCCCGGAACTCTCTCCAGGTAAACTCCAGGTATACCCAGCTGTTGTACCATATATCCAGCTGTTGTACCATATACCCAGCTGTTGTACCATATACCCAGCTGTTGTACCATATACCCAGCTGTTGTACCATATTCCCTGCTGTTGTACCATATATCCAGCTGTTGTACCATATATCCAGCTGTTGTACCATGTACCCAGCTGTTGTACCATATACCCAGCTGTTGTACCATATATCCAGCTGTTGTACCATATACCCAGCTGTTGTACCATATATCCAGCTGTTGTACCATATATCCAGCTGTTGTATCATATACCCAGCTGTTGTACCATATACCCAGCTGTTGTACCGTATACCCAGCTGTTGTACCATATACCCAGCTGTTGTACCATATACCCAGCTGTTGTACCATATATTTAGCTGTTGTACCATATACCCAGCTGTTGTAGCATATACCCAGCTGTTGCACCATATACCCAGCTGTTAAACCATATATCCAGCTATTGTACCATATACCCAGCTGTTGTACCATATACCCCGCTGTTGTACCATATACTCAGCTGTTGTACCATATACCCAGCTGTTGTACCATATACCCAGCTGTTGTACCATATACCCAGCTGTTGTACCATATACCCAGCTGTTGTACCATATACCCAGCTGTTGTACCATATACCCAGCTGCTGTACAATATATCCAGCAGTTGTACCATATACCCAATTGTTGTACCATATATCCAGCTGTTGTACCATATACCCAGCTGTTGTACCATATACCCAGCTGTTGTACCATATACCCAGCTGTTGTACCATGTACCCAGCTGTTGTACCATATACCCAGCTGTTGTACCATGTACCCAGCTGTTGTACCATATACCCAGCTGTTGTACCATATACCCTGCTGTTGTACCATATACCCAGCTTTTTTACCATATACCCAGCTGTTGTACCATGTACCCAGCTGTTGTACCATATACCCAGCTGTTGTACCATATACCCAGCTGTTGTACCATATAACCAGCTGTTGTACCATATACCCGGCTTTGTACCATATACCCAGCTGTTGTACCATATACCCAGCTGTTGTACCATATATCCAGCTGTTGTACCATATATCCAGCTGTTGTACCATATACCCAGCTGTTGTACCATATACCCAGCTGTTGTACCATATATCCAGCTGTTGTACCACATACCCAGCTGTTGTACCATATATCCAACTGTTGTACCATATATCCAGCTGTTGTACCATGTACCCAGCAGTTGTACCATATACCCAGCTGTTGTACCATATACCGAGCTGTTGTACCATATACCCAGCTGTTATACCATGTACCCAGCTGTTGTACCATATACCCGGCTGTTGTACCATATACCCAGCTGTTGTGCCATATACCCGCTGTTGTACCATTTACCCAGCTGTTGTACCATATACCCAGCTGTTGTACCATATATCCAGCTGTTGTTCCATATATCCAGCTGTTGTACCATATACCCTGCTGTTGTACCATATACCCAGCTGTTGTACCATATATCCAGCAGTTGTACTATATACCCAGCTGTTGTACCATATATCCAGCTGTTGTACCATATATCCAGCTGTTGTACCATATATCCAGCTGTTGTACCTGTATTCCCTGGAACGCAGGAGGGAGAGATACATGATTATATACACCTGGAAAATCCTAGAGGGACTAGTACCGAACTTGCACACGAAAATCACTCACTACGAAAGCAAAAGACTTGGCAGACGATGCACCATCCCCCCAATGAAAAGCAGGGGTGTCACTAGCACGTTAAGAGACCATACAATAAGTGTCAGGGGCCCGAGACTGTTCAACTGCCTCCCAGCACACATAAGGGGGATTACCAACAGACCCCTGGCAGTCTTCAAGCTGGCACTGGACAAGCACCTAAAGTCAGTTCCTTATCAGCCGGGCAGTGGTTCGTACGTTGGTTTGCGTGCAGCCAGCAGCAACAGCCTGGTTGATCAGGCTCTGATCCACCAGGAGGCCTGGTCACAGACCGGGCCGCGGGGGCGTTGACCCCCGGAACTCTCTCCAGGTAAACTCCAGGTATACCCAGCTGTTGTACCATATATCCAGCTGTTGTACCATATACCCAGCTGTTGTACCATATACCCAGCTGTTGTACCATATACCCAGCTGTTGTACCATATACCCAGCTGTTGTACCATATATCCAGCTGTTGTACCATATATCCAGCTGTTGTACCATGTACCCAGCTGTTGTACCATATACCCAGCTGTTGTACCATATATCCAGCTGTTGTACCATATACCCAGCTGTTGTACCATATATCCAGCTGTTGTACCATATATCCAGCTGTTGTACCATATACCCAGCTGTTGTACCATATACCTAGCTGTTGTACCATATACCCAGCTGTTGTACCATATACCCAGCTGTTGTACCATATACCCAGCTGTTGTACCATATACCCAGCTGTTGTACCATATATTTAGCTGTTGTACCATATACCCAGCTGTTGTACCATATATCCAGCTCTTGTACCATATACCCAGCTGTTGTACCATATATCCAGCTGTTGTACCATATACCCAGCTGTTGTACCATATACTCAGCTGTTGTACCATATACCCAGCTGTTGTACCATATACCCAGCTGTTGTACAATATACCCAGCTGTTGTACCATATACCCAGCTGTTGTACCATATACCCAGCTGTTGTACCATATACCCAGCTGCTGTACAATATATCCAGCGGTTGTACCATATACCCAGGTGTTGTACCATATGTCCAGCTGTTGTACCATATACCCAGCTGTTGTACCATATACCCAGCTGTTGTGCCATATACCCAGCTGCTGTACAATATATCCAGCTGTTGTACCATATACCCAGCTGTTGTACCATATATCCAACTGTTGTACCATATACCCGGCTGCTGTACCATATACCCAGCAGTTGTACCATATACCCAGCTGTTGTACCATATATCCAGCTGTTGTACCTGTATTCCCTGGAACGCAGGAGGGAGAGATACATGATTATATACACCTGGAAAATCCTAGAGGGACTAGTACCGAACTTGCACACGAAAATCACTCACTACGAAAGCAAAAGACTTGGCAGACGATGCACCATCCCCCCAATGAAAAGCAGGGGTGTCACTAGCACGTTAAGAGACCATACAATAAGTGTAAGGGGCCCGAGACTGTTCAACTGCCTCCCAGCACACATAAGGGGGATTACCAAGAGACCCCTGGCAGTCTTCAAGCTGGCACTGGACAAGCACCTAAAGTCAGTTCCTGATCAGCCGGGCAGTGGCTCGTACGTTGGTTTGCGTGCAGCCAGCAGCAACAGCCTGGTTGATCAGGCTCTGATCCACCAGGAGGCCTGGTCACAGATCGGGCCGCGGGGGCGTTGACCCCCGGAACTCTCTCCATGTAAACTCCAGGTATACCCAGCTGTTGTACCATATATCCAGCTGTTGTACCATATACCCAGCTGTTGTACCATATACCCAGCTGTTGTACCATATACCCAGCTGTTGTACCATATACCCGGCTGTTGTACCATATATATAGCTGTTGTACCATATATCCAGCTGTTGTACCATGTACCCAGCTGTTGTACCATATACCCAGCTGTTGTACCATATATCCAGCTGTTGTACCATATACCCAGCTGTTGTACCATATATCCAGCTGTTGTACCATATATCCAGCTGTTGTACCATATACCCAGCTGTTGTACCATATACCCAGCTGTTGTACCGTATACCCAGCTGTTGTACCATATACCCAGCTGTTGTACCATATACCCAGCTGTTGTACCATATATTTAGCTGTTGTACCATATACCCAGCTGTTGTAGCATATACCCAGCTGTTGCACCATATACCCAGCTGTTAAACCATATATCCAGCTATTGTACCATATACCCAGCTGTTGTACCATATACCCCGCTGTTGTACCATATACTCAGCTGTTGTACCATATACCCAGCTGTTGTACCATATACCCAGCTGTTGTACCATATACCCAGCTGTTGTACCATATACCCAGCTGTTGTACCATATACCCAGCTGTTGTACCATATACCCAGCTGCTGTACAATATATCCAGCAGTTGTACCATATACCCAATTGTTGTACCATATATCCAGCTGTTGTACCATATACCCAGCTGCTGTACAATATATCCAGCTGTTGTACCATATACCCAGCTGTTGTACCATATATCCAACTGTTGTACCATATACCCGGCCGCTGTACCATATACCCAGCTGTTGTACCATATACCCAGCTGTTGTACCATATATCCAGCTGTTGTACCTGTATTCCCTGGAACGCAGGAGGGAGAGATACATGATTATATACACCTGGAAAATCCTAGAGGGACTAGTACCGAACTTGCACACGAAAATCACTCACTACGAAAGCAAAAGACTTGGCAGACGATGCACCATCCCCCCAATGAAAAGCAGGGGTGTCACTAGCACGTTAAGAGACCATACAATAAGTGTAAGGGGCCCGAGACTGTTCAACTGCCTCCCAGCACACATAAGGGGGATTACCAAGAGACCTCTGGCAATCTTCAAGCTGGCACTGGACAAGCACCTAAAGTCAGTTCCTGATCAGCCGGGCAGTGGCTCGTACGTTGGTTTGCGTGCAGCCAGCAGCAACAGCCTGGTTGATCAGGCTCTGATCCACCAGGAGGCCTGGTCACAGATCGGGCCGCGGGGGCGTTGACCCCCGGAACTCTCTCCAGGTAAACTCCAGGTATACCCAGCTGTTGTACCATATATCCAGCTGTTGTACCATATACCCAGCTGTTGTACCATATACCCAGCTGTTGTACCATATACCCAGCTGTTGTACCATATACCCTGCTGTTGTACCATATATCCAGCTGTTGTACCATATATCCAGCTGTTGTACCATGTACCCAGCTGTTGTACCATATACCCAGCTGTTGTACCATATATCCAGCTGTTGTACCATATACCCAGCTGTTGTACCATATATCCAGCTGTTGTACCATATATCCAGCTGTTGTATCATATACCCAGCTGTTGTACCATATACCCAGCTGTTGTACCGTATACCCAGCTGTTGTACCATATACCCAGCTGTTGTACCATATACCCAGCTGTTGTACCATATATTTAGCTGTTGTACCATATACCCAGCTGTTGTAGCATATACCCAGCTGTTGCACCATATACCCAGCTGTTAAACCATATATCCAGCTATTGTACCATATACCCAGCTGTTGTACCATATACCCCGTTGTTGTACCATATACTCAGCTGTTGTACCATATACCCAGCTGTTGTACCATATACCCAGCTGTTGTACCATATACCCAGCTGTTGTACCATATACCCAGCTGTTGTACCATATACCCAGCTGTTGTACCATATACCCAGCTGCTGTACAATATATCCAGCAGTTGTACCATATACCCAATTGTTGTACCATATATCCAGCTGTTGTACCATATACCCAGCTGCTGTACCATATACCCAGCTGTTGTGCCATATACCCTGCTGCTGTACAATATATCCAGCTGTTGTACCATATACCCAGCTGTTGTACCATATATCCAACTGTTGTACCATATACCCGGCCGCTGTACCATATACCCAGCTGTTGTACCATATACCCAGCTGTTGTACCATATATCCAGCTGTTGTACCTGTATTCCCTGGAACGCAGGAGGGAGAGATACATGATTATATACACCTGGAAAATCCTAGAGGGACTAGTACCGAACTTGCACACGAAAATCACTCACTACGAAAGCAAAAACTTGGCAGACGATGCACCATCCCCCCAATGAAAAGCAGGGGTGTCACTAGCACGTTAATAGACCATACAATAAGTGTCAGGGGCCCGAGACTGTTCAACTGCCTCCCAGCACACATAAGGGGGATTACCAACAGACCCCTGGCAGTCTTCAAGCTGGCACTGGACAAGCACCTAAAGTCAGTTGCTGATCAGCCGGGCTGTGGCTCGTTCGTTGGTTTGCGTGCAGCCAGCAGCAACAGCCTGGTTGATCAGGCTCTGATCCACCAGGAGGCCTGGTCACACACCGGGCCACGGGGGCGTTGAGCCCCGGAACTCTCTCCAGGTAAACTCCAGGTATACCCAGCTGTTGTACCATATATCCAGCTGTTGTACCATATACCCAGCTGTTGTACCATATTCCCAGCTGTTGCACTATATACCCAGCTGTTGTACCATATACCCAGCTGTTGTACCATATACCCAGCTGTTGTTCCATGTATCCAGCTGTTGTACCAAATACCCAGCTGTTGTGCCATATATCCAGCTGTTGTACCATATACCCAGCTGTTGTTCCATATATCCAGCTGTTGTACCATATACCCAGCTGTTGTACCACATACCCAGCTGTTGTACCATATACCCAGCTGTTGTACCATATACCCAGCTGTTGTACCATATACCCAGCTGTTGTACCATATACCCAGCTGCTGTACAATATATCCAGCTGTTGTATCATATACGCAGCTGTTGTACCATATATCCAGCTGTTGTACCATATACCCAGCTGTTGTACCATATATCCAGCTGTTGTACCATATACCCAGCTGCTGTACAATATATCCAGCTGTTGTACCATATACCCAGCTGTTGTACCATATATCAAGCTGTTGTACCATATACCCAGCTGTTGTACCATATACCCAGCTGTTGTACCATATACCCTGCTGTTGTACCATATACCCAGCTGTTGTACCATATACCCAGCTGTTGTACAATATATCCAGCTGTTGTACGAAATACCCAGCTGTTGTGCCATATACCCAGCTGTTGTACCATATACCCAGCTGTTGTACCATATATCCAGCTGTTGTACCATATATCCAGCTGTTGTACCATATATCCAACTGTTGTACCATATACCCAGCTGTTGTACCATATACCCTGCTGTTGTACCATATACCCAGCTGTTGTACCATATATCCAGCTGTTGTACCATATACCCAGCTGTTGTACCATATACCCAGCTGTTGTACCATATATCGAGCTGTTGTACCAAATACCCAGGTATTGTACCATACCCAACTGTTGTACTATATATGCAGCTGTTGTACCATGTACCCAGCTGTTGTTCCATATATCCAGCTGTTGTACCATATATCCAGCTGTTGTACCATTTATCCAGCTGTTGTACCATATATCAAGCTGTTGTACCATATATCCAGCTGTTGTACCATATATCCAGCTGTTGTACCATATATCCAGCTGTTGTACCATATATCCAGTTGTTGTACCAAAACATGCCCATGCACTCTGCCCCAGGGCCAGGCTCATGGAACTCTGTGTTCATCAAGAACTGCAAGAAGCCCCTATCACGAGCCTTTTCCATCCTATGGAGAGGGAGCATGGACACGGGGCTAGTCCCACAGTTACTAAAAACAACAGACATAGCCCCACTCCACAAAGGGGTCAGTAAAGCAACAGCAAAGAACTACAGACCAATAGCACTAACATCCCATATCATAAAAATCTTTGAAAGGGTCCTAAGAAGCAAGATCACCACCCATCTAGAAACCCATCAGTTACACAACCCAGGGCAACATGGGTTTAGAACAGGTCGCTCCTGTCTGTCTCAACTATTGGATCACTACGACGAGGTCCTAAATGCATAGAAGACAAAAAGAATGCAGATGTAATACATACAGACTTTGCAAAAGCCTTCGACAAGTGTGACCATGGCGTAATAGCGCACAAAATGCGTGCTAAAGGAATAACAGGAAAAGTCGGTCGATGGATCTATAATTTCCTCACTAACAGAACACAGAGAGTAGTCGTCAACAGAGTCAAGTCCGAGGCAGCTACGGTGAAAAGCTCTGTTCCACAAGGCACAGTACTCGCTCCCATCTTGTTCCTCATCCTCATATCCGACATAGACAAGGATGTCAGCCACAGCACCGTGTCTTCCTTTGCAGATGACACCCGAATCTGCATGACAGTGTCTTCCATTGCAGACACTGCAAAGCTCCAGGCGGACATCAACCAAATCTTTCAGTGGGCTGCAGAAAACAATATGAAGTTCAACGATGAGAAATTTCAATTACTCAGATATGGTAAACATGAGGAAATTAAATCTTCATCAGAGTACAAAACAAATTCTGGCCACAAAATAGAGCGAAACTTCAACGTCAAAGACCTGGGAGTGATCATGTCGGAGGATCTCACCTTCAAGGACCATAACATTGTATCAATCGCATCTGCTAGAAAAATGACAGGAGAGATAATGAGAACCTTCAAAACTAGGGAGGCCAAGCCCATGATGACACTCTTCAGGTCACTTGTTCTATCTAGGCTGGAATATTGCTGCACACTAACAGCACCTTTCAAGGCAGGTGAAATTGCCGACCTAGAAAATGTACAGAGAACTTTCACGGCGCGCATAACGGAGATAAAACACCTCAATTACTGGGAGCGCTTGAGGTTCCTAAACCTGTATTCCCTGGAACGCAGGAGGGAGAGATACATGATTATATACACCTGGAAAATCCTAGAGGGACTAGTACCGAACTTGCACACGAAAATCACTCACCACGAAAGCAAAAGACTTGGCAGACGATGCACCATCCCCCCAATGAAAAGCAGGGGTGTCACTAGCACGTTAAGAGACCATACAATAAGTGTCAGGGGCCCGAGACTGTTCAACTGCCTCCCAGCACACATAAGGGGGATTACCAACAGACCCCTGGCAGTCTTCAAGCTGGCACTGGACAAGCACCTAAAGTCAGTTCCTGATCAGCCGGGCTGTGGCTCGTACGTTGGTTTGCGTGCAGCCAGCAGCAACAGCCTGGTTGATCAGGCTCTGATCCACCAGGAGGCCTGGTCACAGACCGGGCCGCGGGGGCGTTGACCCCCGGAACTCTCTCCAGGTAAACTCCAGGTATACCCAGCTGTTGTACCATATATCCAGCTGTTGTACCATATATCCAGCTGTTGTACAATATACCCAGCTGCTGCACCACATATCCAGCTGTTGTACCACATATCCAGCTGTTGTACCACATATCCAGGTGTTGTACCACATATCCAGGTGTTGTACCATATACCCAGCAGTTGTACCATGTACCCAGCAGTTGTACCACATATCCAGCTGTTGTACAATATACCCAGCAGTTGTACCATATATCCAGGTGTTGTACCACATATCCAGGTGTTGTACCACATATCCAGGTGTTGTACCACATATCCAGCTGTTGTACCATATACCCAGCAGCTGTACCATATATCCAGGTGTTGTACCACATATCCAGGTGTTGTACCACATATCCAGGTGTTGTACCACATATCCAGCTGTTGTACCATATATCCAGGTGTTGTACCACATATCCAGGTGTTGTAGCACATATCCAGGTGTTGTACCACATATCCAGGTGTTGTACCACATATCCAGGTGTTGTACCACATACCCAGCTGTTGTAGCACATATCCAGGTGTTGTACCACATATCCAGGTGTTGTACCACATATCCAGGTGTTGTACCACATATCCAGGTGTTGTACCACATATCCAGCTGTTGCACCATATATCCAGCTGTTGTACCATATACCCAGCAGTTGTACCATATATCCAGCTGTTGTACAATATACCCAGCTGTTGTACCATATACCCAGCAGTTGTACCATATATCCAGCTGTTGTACCACATATCCAGGTGTTGTACCACATATCCAGGTGTTGTACCATATACCCAGCTGTTGTACCATATACCCAGCTGTTGTACCATATATCCAGCTGTTGTACAATATACCCAGCTGTTGTACCATATACCCAGCAGTTGTACCATATATCCAGCTGTTGTACCACATATCCAGGTGTTGTACCACATATCCAGCTGTTGTACCACATATCCAGCTGTTGTACCATATACCCAGCTGTTGTACCACATATCCAGCTGTTGTACCACATATCCAGCTGTTGTACCATATACCCAGCAGTTGTACCATATATCCAGGTGTTGTACCACATATCCAGGTGTTGTACCACATATCCAGGTGTTGTACCACATATCCAGGTGTTGTACCGCATATTCAGTTGTTGTACCATATACCCAGCAGTTGTACCATATATCCAGGTATTGTACCACATATCCAGCTGTTGTACCACATATCCAGGTGTTGTACAGTATACCCAGCTGTTGTACCATATATCCAGGTGTTGTACAGTATACCCAGCTGTTGTACCACATATTCAGCTGTTGTACCATATATCCAGGTGTTGTACCACATATCCAGGTGTTGTACCACATATCCAGGTGTTGTACCACATATCCAGGTGTTGTACCACATATCCAGGTGTTGTACCACATATCCAGCTGTTGTACCACATATCCAGGTGTTGTAGCACATATCCAGGTGTTGTAGCACATATCCAGGTGTTGTACCACATATCCAGGTGTTGTACCACATATCCAGGTGTTGTAGCACATATCCAGGTGTTGTACCACATATCCAGGTGTTGTAGCACATATCCAGGTGTTGTAGCACATATCCAGGTGTTGTACCACATATCCAGGTGTTGTACCACATATCCAGGTGTTGTAGCACATATCCAGGTGTTGTACCACAGGTGTTGTGTGCAACACATTACCAGCACAAACAGTATCATCGGTACATTGTTAC
>NC_091370.1:20680047-20730080 GCF_038502225.1 Cherax quadricarinatus
ACCTGGAGAGAGTTTCGGGGGTCAACGCCCCCGCGGCCCGGTCTGTGACCAGGCCTCCTGGTGGATCAGCGCCTGATCAACCAGGCTGTTGCTGCTGGCTGCACGCAAACCAACGTACGAGCCACAGCCCGGCTGATCAGGAACTGACTTTAGGTGCTTGTCCAGTGCCAGCTTGAAGACTGCCAGGGGTCTGTTGGTAATCCCCCTTATGTGTGCTGGGAGGCAGTTGAACAGTCTCGGGCCCCTGACACTTATTGTATGGTCTCTTAACGTGCTAGTGACACCCCTGCTTTTCATTGGGGGGATGGTGCATCGTCTGCCAAGTCTTTTGCTTTCGTAGTGAGTGATTTTCGTGTGCAAGTTCGGTACTAGTCCCTCTAGGATTTTCCAGGTGTATATAATCATGTATCTCTCCCTCCTGCGTTCCAGGGAATACAGGTTTAGAAACCTCAAGCGCTCCCAGTAATTGAGGTGTTTTATCTCCGTTATGCGCGCCGTGAAAGTTCTCTGTACATTTTCTAGGTCGGCAATTTCACCTGCCTTGAAAGGTGCTGTTAGAGTGCAGCAATATTCCAGCCTAGATAGAACAAGTGACCTGAAGAGTGTCATCATGGGCTTGGCCTCCCTAGTTTTGAAGGTTCTCATTATCCATCCTGTCATTTTTCTAGCAGATGCGATTGATACAATGTTATGGTCCTTGAAGGTGAGATCCTCCGACATAATCACTCCCAGGTCTTTGACGTTGGTGTTTCGCTCTATTTTGTGGCCAGAATTTGTTTTGTACTCTGATGAAGATTTAATTTCCTCATGTTTACCATATCTGAGTAATTGAAATTTCTCATCGTTGAACTTCATATTGTTTTCTGCAGCCCACTGAAAGATTTGGTTGATGTCCGCCTGGAGCCTTGCAGTGTCTGCAATGGAAGACACTGTCATGCAGATTCGGGTGTCATCTGCAAAGGAAGACACGGTGCTGTGGCTGACATCCTTGTCTATGTCGGATATGAGGATGAGGAACAAGATGGGAGCTAGTACTGTGCCTTGTGGAACAGAGCTTTTCACCGTAGCTGCCTCGGACTTTACTCTGTTGACGACTACTCTCTGTGTTCTGTTAGTGAGGAAATTATAGATCCATCGACCGACTTTTCCTGTTATTCCTTTAGCACGCATTTTGTGCGCTATTACGCCATGGTCACACTTGTCGAAGGCTTTTGCAAAGTCTGTATATATTACATCTGCATTCTTTTTGTCTTCTAGTGCATTTAGGACCTTGTCGTAGTGATCCAATAGTTGAGACAGACAGGAGCGACCTGTTCTAAACCCATGTTGCCCTGGGTTGTGTAACTGATGGGTTTCTAGATGGGTGGTGATCTTGCTTCTTAGGACCCTTTCAAAGATTTTTATGATATGGGATGTTAGTGCTATTGGTCTGTAGTTCTTTGCTGTTGCTTTACTGCCCCCTTTGTGGAGTGGGGCTATGTCTGTTGTTTTTAGTAACTGAGGGACGACCCCCGTGTCCATGCTCCCTCTCCATAGGATGGAAAAGGCTCGTGATAGGGGCTTCTTGCAGTTCTTGATGAACACAGAGTTCCATGAGTCTGGCCCTGGGGCAGAGTGCATGGGCATGTCATTTATCGCCTGTTCGAAGTCATTTGGCGTCAGGATAACATCGGATAGGCTTGTGTTAATCAAATTTTGTGGCTCTCTCATAAAAAATTCATTTTGATCTTCGACTCTCAGTCTGGTTAGCGGCTTGCTAAAAACTGAGTCATATTGGGACTTGAGTAGCTCACTCATTTCCTTGCTGTCATCTGTGTAGGACCCATCTTGTTTAAGTAGGGGCCCAATACTGGACGTTGTTCTCGATTTTGATTTGGCATAGGAGAAGAAATACTTTGGGTTTCTTTCGATTTCATTTATGGCTTTTAGTTCTTCCCGCGATTCCTGACTCCTAAAGGATTCTTTTAGCTTAAGTTCGATGCTTGCTATTTCTCTGACCAGTGTCTCCCTACGCATTTCAGATATATTGACCTCTTTTAGCCGCTCTGTTATTCTTTTCCGTCGCCTGTAAAGGGAGCGCCTGTCTCTTTCTATTTTACATCTACTCCTCCTTTTTCTTAGAGGAATAAGCCTTGTGCATACATCGAGTGCCACCGAGTTAATCTGTTCTAGGCATAAGTTGGGGTCTGTGTTGCTTAGTATATCTTCCCAGCTTATATCGGTTAGGACTTGGTTTACTTGGTCCCACTTTATGTTTTTGTTATTGAAGTTGAATTTGGTGAATGCTCCCTCGTGACTAGTCTCATTTTGTCGGTCTGGGGCTCCACGCATACATGTCTGAACCTCAATTATGTTGTGATCTGAGTATATTGTTTTTGATATGGTGACATTTCTTATCAGATCATCATTGTTAGTGAAGATGAGGTCTAGTGTATTCTCCAGTCTAGTAGGCTCTATTATTTGCTGGTTTAAATTGAATTTTGTGCAGAGATTTAAAAGCTCGTGTGAGTGTGAGTTTTCATCAGAGCTGCCTCCTGGTGTTATTACTGCAACAATATTATTTGCTATATTCCTCCATTTTAGGTGCCTTAAGTTGAAATCCCCCAGGAGCAAGATGTTGGGTGCAGGAGCTGGAAGATTTTCCAGACAGTGGTCAATTTTTAACAGCTGTTCCTGGAATTGCTGGGATGTTGCATCCGGAGGCTTGTAGACTACCACAATGACTAGGTTTTGGTTCTCGACCTTTACTGCTAAAACTTCCACTACATCATTTGAGGCATTAAGCAGTTCTGTGCAAACAAGTGACTCTGCAATGTACAGGCCAACCCCCCCCCCTTTTGCCTGTTCACTCTGTCACATCTGTATAGGTTGTAACCTGGGATCCATATTTCGTTGTCCAAGTGATCCTTTATGTGGGTCTCAGTGAAAGCCGCGAACATTGCCTTTGCCTCTGCAAGCAGTCCACGGATGAAAGGTATTTTGTTGTTTGTTGCTGGCTTTAGACCCTGTATATTTGCAAAGAAGAATGTTATCGGACTGGTGGTATTGTTGGTACTGGGGGGGGATTTTTTTTCCGGCATTAGTATCTGTATCTGTTGGTTTGGAGTGGAGGCCATCGACTGTGGTTCCACTCCAGGAATGACTGGATTTGGTGTACGATTTCTGCCATTTCCTGCCAGTTTTTTTTCCTTCCTGGCACTAAAAAACCTCTCCCTCTTGAGTGGCTGTGGCTACCCAGGTTTTCCCATGGCCTGGATGTTTTGTATCTTTTTGTCCCCTTTAGATGGTATGCCTGGCAATTTAAGTTATAGCACAGTCTTTCCTGTACTGAAGAGGTACACATTTCAGGGTGAAAAAGCTTACAGGAAGGGAGTTTGCATTTTCCTGTTGTCATATGGGCATGGCATTTTCTAGGGTGGTCATAGTTGCATGTCCCATCTGTTTTTCCAGATTTCCCATGCCAGCAGATACCAAGTGCATAGTATGTGCACAGGCTTGGTTTCCGCTTGCCTTGGGTTTCTGTGACTGTATTCCCTGTTGGTGCATGTTTCCCTGTCTTACTTCTATCCTCCCTAGCACCAACAATGGAGCTCCCACCAGTTGTTTTTGGTAATTTATCCTCACTATTGCTATTGGAGTCCTCTTGTTTGCTATTTCCTGCGGTATTTCTAGTTTGCAATATTGGTTTTATCTTATCTTTGACTACACTTGTTTCCCTACTATGGCTCCTGTCCCCTATGAGGTCATTTATATGTATTCCTTCCTGCGTATAATTCCCGACTACCTGGACAAAATCTCCAGCTTCACCATTACTGTCTCCCAGTCTCCCAGGACAGTATCTCCAGCTTCACCATTTCTGTCTCTCCAGCTTCACCATTACTGTCTCCCAGGACAGCACTATCAGCCCCACATTTACTGACTACCAGGACATCACCTCCAGCCTTACAGTTTGTGACTACATGGCCAGTATCAAGGGCAGTACCATTCAGCCCAGACTTTTTATGTTCCCATCTGTTGTAGAAAGCTTCCAGGTTTTCTATGAAAGCAGCTTTGATGTTATCCTCTTTTAATACCCTTGTGATTTTAGTCCACAGATTTTCCTCATTTGGGCATACCCAAAAACACTTCTCTGTTTTAATACTGCTTGTAGCTAGTTCTTGGATATCTGCACAAGGGGCGTGACACCAATTTCCACAAAAATGACAATTTATCCATGTGGAAGCCCGTTTGTTTGACTGACCACAGACTACACACAGCTTCATAATGATTTGAATGGTTGATTTACTGCAATTCTACTAGCAACCTCTTGAATATTCTATTAATAACCTTAAATGACGCTCTAGCTATTTGTATTTCTGTTTCTAACTGTTTTTGTACATTGGACAGCTTACCGTCACGTTCCTGATTTTTAATGTTTGTGTTTATAAGGGCGCCTACAACCCCATCCGTTTACTGTCTGCTTTATTGTCCAATGAAACCGTTTGAAACCAGTCCCGGGTTCGGACCAGTCAAGGGTTCGGACCAGTCAAGGGTTCGGACCAGTCTATCTGATCTGATCAGTGGGTCACTTATTTAAAACATACTGGTCGGTGATTTGAGCTAACACATGAAGGATCTACTGGAAATTATCTACCCGAGTAATATGTGATTTGACTGATGCAAAAGTATAACTTGCGTGTTGAAGAGCCGGTGATATCTGGCAGCTCCTACAGTGACGAACGGTCGACCTCAACCCTTGTTTATCAATCGCTGTATCTAGCTTTTCTATTTTTTTTTTTCGTCTCCACCACAATAAATGCTATATTATCACTATAGTTGACTGGTGCAAATTTTGGAGGAAGGACGCTTTTTCTGTAGTAATAATTGCTTCTCGTTGTGTATATTGCGACCGCTGGTAACTACAGGTTATATGAAATTCACAGTAACGTCTGGTATTTCAAGAAAAAAGAAACTAATGAAAGTCACTCCACTCCACTAAGTACCACTATAATACTGGTTAGTTGCTACTACAACACTGTATTCTCTAATCACTGGTATCACTATATTATATGCGAGTACACTAGCAGGCCAGGAAGATTATTAAAACAGCTGACCTGTGGTAAGTTTCTGGCGACTTCTGGCACCTGCCTCTATAGGCTTATCACTTCATTTACAAATTCACCTGTTTTCAAATGACACTTTAGCCTTTATCATCAATATACTAGGGAGCCACTGTAGTATACACTATACACTATGTATACTCATTGTTATCAGGGAGATTTTCTTTCCTCTGACACGAAAAGTTCAATTATTATTATTTTTTCACACGGGACACAGGCCTATGATTCCCCTCTGGCAGTAAACTCTGCTAGGTAGTGCACACTAATTCTCCTTTTTTGACTCAGTATATAATGTTTTCCGCCCAAGATTGGTTCCAGGCGCTAGAGGGATGTATCGTTTAGGATTGATGACACAAATTAAGGTTCTAGCACGTAAGAGCGACTGTGAAAACACGAGATAACCCGGAGCACAACGAGGCACGCTCACGAGGCACGCTTATCTGCATGCAACACTGAACTACAACTATGATAGAGGAAACACAGTTTCCAACTAAGCGGACTTGACACGACAATGATAGTACAATACAAAAATATCCATCAGACTCCATATAAGTGAAACTATGTCCACTGTCAAGTGACTAAACAAATTAATCCTCATTAATTAAAACATATGGTAATGATGTAATTATTGAGCTCGTAAAGACATATTACAACCAATAAAAATACCTGACTTTGTTATTTACATATCATATACATATGACGTTCATAAATTAATTCCAAAACATACCGTGACCTTAAAACATAATGGTTACAATATTATATAGCGAAAGTACATTTGTTCGATGAAGATTTAAACGTCACGGTCTGACACATGAAAACTGTTCTATGAATCCAAAGGTAATAAACACAATCTAGATAATCTTCTATTTTACCTTCCTTACACTTTCTCGTACCCAAACACAACCTTCCTTATTACTCACACCACACCACGCACACACGAAACACATACGAGAGACCAGTCCTATTACGTTTTTACATCGTACAAGTGCCATAAATCCGCATCACGGAAACTACGATAGGTATAAGGAAAACTACGCTCCCAACAACTGATTCCTACACTTGGTTCGATACATAACCACTATAATACCGTGTACCCTCGCAATGGTTCCCGCTGTCCGGAGTACCCAAGATGTATGAATAAAATCCGATACTAACACCCCAATGCCCTTGCGACATCATCCGGGACCCCCGCCCCCACGTCTAAACTAAGGACATGTAAGGGAGACAACCCCCCCACCCACCCACCTAATAAGTCTACCGAGCCAACAGCTCACGACTTCTAACCGCTCGCAAAAATAAATCACGTGAAAAACAGTTTCTTCAATCGCACAGTCGCTACAGGACGGAATATCGCGTAACCGTCGTGTACACAAAACAGACTCGGACGGCAAGATGATATGAAAAAAATTATATATCGTTTCACGAACTACGGGTCGCAACGGAAGATCCAGCAGAGGGTTCCAAACATCAGCCCAAGCGTACAACGGAAACTGACTACAGACCGGTGCCACGTCAGCTTCCATAGTCGCAATTAAATTGCTTGGATTTGTTTACCGTCCGATTTCCTCCAGTTTTGGTGCACAAGACAAAGTGTTTTCACTTTCTTGAAAATATTTATCAAAAATATACCTCAAACAACAACTGAGAAAAGACTGAAAAAGGACTGATTTACTGAAAAAAGCCCTTTGGCAGGTCACTTCTCCTATATGGGACGACGTAAGGTTGTTTGGACACTTGGTGCCGAGAGAACAATGCTGATACGAATTTTAGATAAATTTCCTGTCCTCTAAATATCTTATCTTTATATCACAAAAAAATAAAGTTTGTTAGTTCTAGGAATGTTGAGACACTTATGCAGCATGGTATCCTACCAGCTCTTCTTTCTCAAAAAAACATCGCCCATCAAAACTTGTGATGGCCTAAGTGAAAGTTCAACTACATGAACCCACGTAGACCACAACATGACCCAAGAATACTAAGAATGTAACCCAAATCTTGACAAAATTAGAAGATCTAAGGAAGACAGCCCTGCTAACCCAAACACTGCCTCCGCTGCCAGACAACCACTTAACCCAAGCTCCGAGAAAACAAGCCTTCTCCTCCATTGCTACACAGTATCTACTTCAGTGATACTATGAAAGGATATCGCAGAAGACACAACACCAGTAATAAAAGAATAACAGCAAGGACCCTAGAACTCAACTTGTCTACCCAGCAGGACGCCAGTGTATCATCAACCCCTCTCTCCGCCGCCACCCAAGGAACAACAACAACAACAACAAACATGGCTGACTCCCCCTCCAACTCCACTCCCTTCAAAGGATTCATCCATGATAACTCAGGTACGATTATTCCTGACAATATCAAGGACTACATCGTTGCTCTAGAAAATGAAATCAAAGATATCAAAGCAGCACTCGAGCGACGAGATTCCAAGATAACCAACCTCGAGAATAAGATCCAAAACCTTGAAGAGAAGATTACATCGGGAAGTGTTGACACAGAAAATACTCTAAAAGCAGCTATAGCCAGTCACACTGAACAAATAACAACAATAAATATGAAGGTTGAAGAAGCAATCAAGGACTGGAATCAGAACATGCACACTCGACTAAATGAATACCTTGATTTCCAAGACGACAAAACTGAACAAGATAAGTTGTCTGATGCAGTTATAATAAACAGTCCACACATTCCTAGTGACATAACACAAGCACAGTGCAAAGAAACTGCTATCAGGATAATACAGAACCACGTACAAGTCATCGTGCAAAACAATGAAATCAAAGAAACACGTTTGTTAGGAAAACCAGGAAGTAAACACAGTATAATGATCCGACTTCATTCATACGATAAAAGAAAGGACCTAATTAAATCAGCAATTACAATGAAAAATGGAGTGTACATAAATGAGTGTCTAACAAAAAAACGTCAAAACCTTCTGTTCAGGCTGAGAAAACTTAAACAGGAAAACAAAATACATCAGTGTTTCACGCGAGATGGGAAAATACTAGTAAGGAAAACATCAACAGGACAACAATATACCATCTCAAACGAACATGATTTCTCTACCTTCCTTAGAAAAGCTGACATTTCTGTAACAGATTAGATAAGTGCCCTTAATACATATATACGTGTGGTGCATATAGTGTACGTTACTATTATATTGTACATTATTATTTTTATTATTTTTCATCACTAGCTAATGCCAACTACCTCCAATACTCTATACTTCTTTCTTACTGCTATTAATTGCTCATAATTTTAAATTACAAGTCAAATCTTACTCCAAATTAATAATATTCATTATTTTTTCTTACCTGTCCATTTAATTTTGTTTATCACTACTTGTTTTTTTAGTCACTTTACATTGTGTATGCAATTAGTGTATATTCCAATTACTTTTTTGCAAGTACCAAAACTATCTTTTGCTAGCTAGTACCAACTACCTCATTTTTTTTACTTTTATTGTGCAATAAACTGCTCAATTTATTTAATATTACAAATCAGATCTTACTCCTAAACCAATATTATTTCATAGTGACCATCTGTCCATTTAACTTTGTTTACCATTACTTAATTTTAGTCCCTTATATATTTTCTCCTTTATTTTAGCTTTATATAACTACCCTAGCTTATACATTCACAATTGTTAAAATAATCAAGGTGCTATTCTCAGGTGCTAAAGTAGAACAAGTTCACAATTTTGCCATTATATTCCAAAGCTCATTTATTGTTTTTATTAGTACTATCATATTCCCAAGCTCCATTATTTGATCATCACTTTATTTGTACTCATATTCCCAAGCTCCATTATTTGATCATCACTTTATTTGTATTAGTCCCTTTTATATTGTCTCCTTTATTTTAGCTTAAAAAAAAAAAAGAAAAAAAAGAAAAAAAAAAACTACCTTAGCTCATTATTTTACATTTGTTAAATAATTCAGGTGCTATTTTTTAGCTTAAGACTATTTACTTTGTTTTATACTTAATTCTAACTATAGATTCACTACAAATCTTATGATTACAAGCATTGATCCAGATACCAACCTCTTATTTAATGACTTAAATGAATCAAACAGTTACTGTAATTACTACACTGCAGAACAATCAAAGGCACTTCTCAGTGCCAACAACAACATAACTATCTTTAACTACAATATCAGATCTTTAAGCAAGCATTACGATGACCTCATAGCATTACTAAATTCCTTACATGCCAATATGTCCATCATTACACTAACTGAAACCTGGCTAAAGCCTGATAGTACAGATGTCTATGCCATTCCTGGTTACACAGCCATACACAACTGTAGGCCAGACCAACAAGGGGGTGGCACAGCCATATACTACTCAGACCAACTAGAATGTATCACTAATACTTGCACAAGAGATGAACATGGGGAATATATAATAGCCAAATTCAAATCCAAATACCTACAAAAACCTCTCACATTGATAAACATCTACAGAGTTCCACAGTCAAACATTAGCCAATTTAGTCAAAACCTAGGAAGTATGATAACTGATGCACGCATGAACAAAGATCACTTACTACTCTCAGGTGACTTCAATATAAATCTCCTGCAAGACCAGGACCCACACGTTACTGAATTCACAAACACAATGAGTAACTGTATGTTGCTACCAACAGTAACAAAACCTACAAGAGTTACAGAGACTAGTGTTTCCCTACTTGACCACATCTGGACCAACACCATATCCCCTTTAAAATCAGGCATAATTACAGATAATACCACAGACCACTACCCTACTTTCCTCATAACAACTCTTGGTAAATTACCCCAAGACACTACTAAAGTCACCTTCAGACTTCACAATGAGGCAGCCATTAATAACTTCACAACAGCAGTAGCAAACATTGACTGGCACACTGAGCTAGAAATCAATACAGATATTGACGAATGTATTAATAATTTTCTAAAAAAGACTCAATACCTCTATAACAAGCACTGCCCTAAAAAAACTAAGCAGATGACAGCTAAGAGACTGAACAGTCCCTGGCTAACACCCAGCATTCTCAAATCCATAAATACAAAACACCAATATGAAAAACAGTACAGAATGGGTCACATAACCAGAGACCAAACAAAACGTTACTCGTCAATCCTAACCAGCCTGATAAGAAGGGCAAAAAAATTGTATTATGAGAACAGATTATCCAACTTACGAGGTGATATAAAAAAGACCTGGAAAACCCTATCAGAAATTCTGGGAACAAAAAAGATATCACGAAATAGCGAAATAAAATTAGCAAAATCAGATGAACCCCAACTCCCACCAACAGAAACAGCAAACAGACTCAATGATTTCTTCTCCACTATAGGACAAAACCTTGCCAATAAAATCCCAAGCTCAGATACCCCACCAAATGACTACCTCACCGGCAACTACCCGAACACACTGTTCCTAGCTCCGACTAACCCATACGAAGTCTCCCTTATTATCAACGCACTAAAAAACAAGGCAGGAGATTTAAATACCTTACCACCCTTTATATACAAAAAAGTGTCACAAGTGCTATCACCAATCATTGCAACACTCTTTAACAAATCCATTGAATCCTCCACCTTCCCTACAGTACTCAAAATAGCAAGGGTCACCCCGATCCACAAAGGAGGAGACCAAACAGAGTTGAATAACTATAGGCCAATATCCAACTTACACCCTCTCTCAAAAATCTTCGAAAAATTAATTCATAAACGAATCTACTCCTACCTTATCTCCCAAAACATACTCAACCCCTGCCAATTTGGATTCAGGCCTAATAAAAATACTAATGATGCTATTATACACATGCTAGAACATATATACACTGCAATAGAGAAAAAAGAAGTCCCACTGGGGATCTTCATTGACTTACGTAAAGCTTTTGATACAGTTGACCATGACTTGCTCCACGTAAAATTGTCACACTATGGTATAAGAGGGCACTCCCTCAACTACCTCAAGTCATACCTCAGCAACAGAAGCCAATATGTGTACGCAAATGGGGCAAACTCTTCTGCACAACCAATTACAGTTGGTGTCCCACAGGGAAGTGTCCTTGGCCCTCTTCTCTTTCTCCTATACATAAATGACCTACCAAATGCTTCTCAATTACTCAAACCCACACTATTTGCTGATGACACAACATACGTCTTCTCCCACCCGAGCCCAGTCACGCTAGCCAATACTGTAAATACCGAATTACAGAAAATATCTACCTGGATGAGTACTAACAAACTTACACTAAACATTGACAAAACCTACTTCATTCAGTTTGGTAACAGAGCTACAGATGTCCCTCTTAACATAATGATAAACGGATCACCTATCACAAAGCTAACAGAGGGAAAATTCTTAGGAATCCACCTTGATAATAGACTCAAATTTCATACACATATACAACAAATTTCTAAGAAAATTTCCAAGACTGTAGGCATACTATCGAAGATACGGTACTATGCTCCACAGTCAGCCCTCCTGGCCCTATATCACTCTCTTATTTACCCCTATCTCACCTATGGAATTTGTGCATGGGGCTCAACAACAAGTAACCATCTCAGACCACTAATTACCCAACAAAAGGCTGCAGTTAGAATGATAACAAATTCTCACTACAGGCAGCACACTCCACCAATATTCAATACACTCAACCTACTCACCATACAAAACATCCATACTTATTACTGCACCTATTACATACATAGAACACTCAACTCTGATATTAACCCTCCCCTCAAACATCTCCTTGCCAACCTCAACAGAACACATGACCATAACACAAGGCACAGATCACTCTTTGATATTCCTCGTGTCCATCTCACGCTATGCAAAAACTCAATGCACATAAAAGGCCCTAAAATCTGGAATTCATTACCTGTAAATATAAAAGAAACACTACCTGTTTATAAATTCAAGTCTCTTCTCAAAGATCACTTACTCACCCAAAACCAAATAAATACTGAATAACTGAACCTTATAAATTGTATATCTTAAATGTTTCTCACAATTATATCACATAAATGTTAAACCTAAAACCCAATCTAACTTTATTATTTTTTAAATACACTACCTAACAGAATACTCCATTCTACTGAATTTACAACAATGCATGCAACCATATGACCTGTCTTTGTAATACTCACTTGTGCTTTATAGTAATCAGTTTACATTAATGTTTTTCACTGATTTCATCATTGCTTAGTTAATCTTAAGTTAATTTTAAGCCAGCCCGTAATGCTATGCATAGTATAAGTGGCTTTGGCATGCTGCTCTTATCTGTATTTTTTTTTGTACCTCTGTAAGTGTGCTCAAATTATAAATAAATAAATAAATAACTGACGTGTCTTCTGGATTAGCAGGAAGTGATTTCCGTGTTTACCTGGAGTTTACCTGGAGAGAGTTCCGGGGGTCAACGCCCCCGCGGCCCGGTCTGAGACCAGGCCTCCTGGTGGATCAGAGCCTGATCAACCAGGCTGTTGCTGCTGGCTGCACGCAAACCAACATACGAGCCACAGCCCGGCTGATCCGGAACTGACTTTAGGTGCTTGTCCAGTGCCAGCTTGAAGACTGCCAGGGGTCTGTTGGTAATCCCCCTTATGTGTGCTGGGAGGCAGTTGAACAGTCTCGGGCCCCTGACACTTATTGTATGGTCTCTTAACGTGCTAGTGACACCCCTGCTTTTCATTGGGGGGATGGTGCATCGTCTGCCAAGTCTTTTGCTTTCGTAGTGGGTGATTTTCGTGTGCAAGTTCGGTACTAGTCCCTCTAGGATTTTCCAGGTGTATATAATCATGTATCTCTCCCTCCTGCGTTCCAGGGAATACAGGTTTAGGAACCTCAAGCGCTCCCAATAATTGAGGTGTTTTATCTCCGTTATGCGCGCCGTGAAAGTTCTCTGTACATTTTCTAGGTCGGCAATTTCACCTGCCTTGAAAGGTGCTGTTAGTGTGCAGCAATATTCCAGCCTAGATAGAACAAGTGACCTGAAGAGTGTCATCATGGGCTTGGCCTCCCTAGTTTTGAAGGTTCTCATTATCCATCCTGTCATTTTTCTAGCAGATGCGATTGATACAATGTTATGGTCCTTGAAGGTGAGATCCTCCGACATGATCACTCCCAGGTCTTTGACGTTGGTGTTTCGCTCTATTTTGTGGCCAGAATTTGTTTTGTACTCTGATGAAGATTTAATTTCCTCATGTTTACCATATCTGAGTAATTGAAATTTCTCATCGTTGAACTTCATATTGTTTTCTGCAGCCCACTGAAAGATTTGGTTGATGTCTGCCTGGAGCTTTGCAGTGTCTGCAATGGAAGACACTGTCATGCAGATTCGGGTGTCATCTGCAAAGGAAGACACGGTGCTGTGGCTGACATCCTTGTCTATGTCGGATATAAGGATGAGGAACAAGATGGGAGCGAGTACTGTGCCTTGTGGAACAGAGCTTTTCACCGTAGCTGCCTCGGACTTTACTCTGTTGACGACTACTCTCTGTGTTCTGTTAGTGAGGAAATTATAGATCCATCGACCGACTTTTCCTGTTATTCCTTTAGCACGCATTTTGTGCGCTATTACGCCATGGTCACACTTGTCGAAGGCTTTTGCAAAGTCTGTATATATTACATCTGCATTCTTTTTGTCTTCTAGTGCATTTAGGACCTTGTCGTAGTGGTCCAATAGTTGAGACAGACAGGAGCGACCTGTTCTAAACCCATGTTGCCCTGGGTTGTGTAACTGATGGGTTTCTAGATGCGTGGTGATCTTGCTTCTTAGGACCCTTTCAAAGATTTTTATGATATGGGATGTTAGTGCTATTGGTCTCTACGAGCCACAGCCCGGCTGATCAGGAACTGACTTTAGGTGCTTGTCCAGTGCCAGCTTGAAGACTGCCAGGGGTCTGTTGGTAATCCCCCTTATGTGTGCTGGGAGGCAGTTGAACAGTCTCGGGCCCCTGACACTTATTGTATGGTCTCTTAACGTGCTAGTGACACCCCTGCTTTTCATTGGGGGGATGGTGCATCGTCTGCCAAGTCTTTTGCTTTCGTAGTGAGTGATTTTCGTGTGCAAGTTCGGTACTAGTCCCTCTAGGATTTTCCAGGTGTATATAATCATGTATCTCTCCCTTCTGCGTTCCAGGGAATACAGGTTTAGAAACCTCAAGCGCTCCCAGTAATTGAGGTGTTTTAGGATGGAAAAGGCTCGTGATAGGGGCTTCTTGCAGTTCTTGATGAACACAGAGTTCCATGAGTCTGGCCCTGGGGCAGAGTGCATGGGCATGTCATTTATCGCCTGTTCGAAGTCATTTGGCGTCAGGATAACATCGGTACATGTACTTGTAGTAAATAAAGATTATATTATATTATATTCTTGTACAATTGTGTTGCCAAAGTGATAAGTTATTTTTCTGCACGAATAACTCAATTTCCATAATTTTTCGATTTTTTTTTGAGAGCGCGCAGAAAATTGCCCTACAGTCCCCTAAGATACGCAATTTACACGCCCGCGGATTTGAAACCACTGTAAGCACGCAGAACATATCCAAGCATATATGGCGATCACGCCCCTTAACACTCGCACAGGTATTGATACGTCTCGCTAACTGGATTACCTGCTACTTGCAGGTATTGCACATATGTATGCTTGACAAAAAGAGCAAGCATTGATGCATGAAAATCTAATAATCCCAAACCCCCTTGTGAACACTTAAACTAAGCACACTGCGTCGTAACCAGCAACAACGACTTCCCCAGATAAACCGAAAAACACTCCAATAAACGTGTCTCATCTTTTGGACACAACAAAGATACATGCACTACATGCCACACTTTAGCATATATGATGGAATTAGTAACTATCACCCGCTGATGGAGAGTTAACCCATGTAACCTCAGCATACCCACACGCCGGATAACGTCATCAACCACCATCTTTGAATTGAGCGCACGTCCTTCAATTCTACTAGCCGCATGAATTATCCCGCATATTTTCAAAGATTCACACACAACCCACGGACTCTCCACGGAGATTGGACCTCGTTGCCACGGCCCTAAAAGTAAGAGTCCAGACTTATCCTTATTACATATCATACCCGTTGCCTCGCTAAAAGTGGTCACAATACGATCTACGGCAGACAAACTACCAGCATCTGTAAGTATGAGCGTTGTATCATCAACATAGCCAACAATATGGATAGGCCTACCGCACTGCCCATTACATGGATGCTGCTCACACCCGGCTGCCAGTGCCCTATACAATGGCTCCTGATAAATAGCAAATAAAATTTGTGATAACAGGCACCCCTGGCGAATCCCATGATGTAAAGATACGGACGTACCTAATTTCCCATTCACCTGGAAGCGTAAACTCGCGTCAGTATACAATGACATAACCCACTTAACAATCGTTCGTACGAAACCCAGCTGCTCCATTATGATTTTCAACACTAGATGATCAACGTTATCAAACGCAGCCTTCCAGTCTAACGCCAAAATCCCTACCCCCCTACCCATTTCACTTTGGTGGTCACAAACAAAATCACCAGTACCTTTTGGCCTAAATACAACCTTCTCTAAGATTTTTTTTTTATTTAAAACAATTTAAATTACTAGGAGGTATAAAAGGTAAATAATACCACAGTATAGAATATGAACAAGGTTACGAATATGCACATCTCAAGTGCAGAAAAAAAAATTAAACATCATACAAAAAAAGAGAACCACACAGCAATGATCGAAACAAATGATTCAATTTGTTTAACTGTCCTAATTTCTTCAGTTACATAACAATATGTATCACAAAACAATGGTGATATAGGGAAGTCACAAAGACATACAAAATAACTACAATGCCATAAGTATAAACTGAGTCTCAAAAACCTAACACATGTAAGCTTCTACACATTGAAACATGCAATTCCAATCAATAAAAGCAATAACACAGCTGTGACTATGACATTCAAGCTCTATACAGCTTTATCAAATACATTATACGGACATAACATAATGCTATTGACAACAGTACAATACAACATAAAATATAACCATGACATAAGTAACACATAAAGACTGCGCCTAGCACACACCTGACCACAAAAACCTATAAATAACACCACTGTTGCCCAACTTTATTTACACTATCTGACGTACATTAACTTCTTTACTCTCATAACAAAACTGAGAATTGCAGATCACCAGTCACGAACAATAATGCACAGACATTAATACAAACATATCACAGCATATCTCTGGACACCGTGCATGATCACAGCGTCAACACTATGCAGTGCAAGGCACCTAGAAAACAAGTTGGAGCAAATACATGCCATTATTAGAGTAAAACTCCAAATTACAATGTCATTACCGTAAATCAATATTACCACACACAATATGTATAATAAAGCAGTAGATTATCAAACAATTGGCGTTAATCCTATTGGAGAAAACCTTTCACACCTCTTAATGTGTCGCACTCAAAACTCACCTCAGTATCCTTTCCACACACAATTCCACACACACACACAATCGACCTCCGCAACACACACAACCCCCTTCCCCCCGGGGAAGGCCAGCCCGTTCATGCCCCTGACCGCTTATAAAGTCCATAAATCCCTCAAAAGAAAGTCCCTATAGCCCTCCGAGAAATCCCTCTCCCACCTCCTACCATATATTTCCCTGTTGCGACACTTTGTTCTATAAAAGGATGCTGCTATGGCCATGCTACGTTCCTCCGTCCCTTTGTCTCTCATTGTCCATGATATAAACACGAAATCAACCACTAAGTAAGCCACTGCCCTTTGAACCTTTACCCCTACCCCACCTACATCTAAACTGAGCCCTCTCAAAACCGACAACCCTTTCCCCCCCCCACATACCGGATTACTTTCCCTAGCCATTCCCGCACAACCCCTAGGCTTTCGCAAAAATAAACTACATGAAAAGCTGCTTCATCTACCCCACAAACCTGACACTCCCCACCCTCCCTTATTCGCCTAATTCGTAAAACAACCCCAGACGGCAATATTCTGTGAAGAAACCTATACATTACCTATCTCACGCGCGGCCGGATGTGTAACCCTTTTAATCGACCCCAAATGTCTTCCCATGCGTTCATCGGGTACACTCCTTCCATTGCCACTGCCACCCTAGGCCATAACTTCCTCTCCTTGGACCCTACCCGTATGTTGCCCGGATCTCTGACCATCATCAATAGACGCAACAACTTACCATCTCTCAAATCCCGTCCCTTCCACCATCTCCGAATATCTCCCTGCAGCATCCCCAACCCTCCACTCCCCTCCCCCCGCACCCTTAGAAACCCATGTTTCACATATACACACTTCAACCTTCTTTCCAAGTGAATTAACCCCAGCCCTCCCAAGGTCACCGGAAGTGTTACCACCTCCCTTTTCAACCAATCGCATCCCGAACCCCAGATAAAACGGAAAACTCTGCTCAACAATCTCCGGACATCCCCATACACCAAAGGGTACAAAGCTGCCACATGCCATATTTTGCTGTACAAAAGCACATTGACCACAATGACCCTCTGGTGTAGCGTAAGATGTGTCGGCCGCAATCCTGTCAATCTTCCCAATACTCTATCTACCACACCCTTTGAATTAACCTCCCTCGCCAACTGAGCATTACCCATATACACAACTCCACAAATTTTCACCTGGTCCACGACACACCTCATCCCCCTACCCCCGCCCTCCCGCCCATCCCATTCACCTAATCTCATGAGCTTTGATTTATGCACATTCACTGCCATACCTGTTGCCATCCCAAAAACATCTATAACTCTCTCCAGACCCTCCAATCCCTCCCTCCCACTCACTAGGACAGTTGTGTCATCAACATAACCTATGATACCGGGACTCCCACCTCGTATGTCCTCCCTTACCCCCTCCTGTATGCACCTTTCCACTGCCCTATAAAACGGATTCTGTAAACATGCAAATAATATTTGTGACAACGGGCATCCCTGCCTCAATCCCCTGCCCATTTTCACATGCAACCCCACCCTCCCATTAATCTGTACACACATCCCGGCTCCCTGATATAAAGTACGTGCCCAATTTACAATGTCCTCCCCGAACCCCTGCCGCTCCATGATTCTCCACAGAGCCTCCCTCTCGACACTGTCATACGCCGTTCTCCAATCCAACGCCAATACCCCTCGTTTCCCCTCTCGCGAACCCTCAATAAACCTTCTAATAACCCCATGCCCCTCATACATTGATCTCCCCGGAATCCCATATTGACCCCTCACTATTACCTTTCCAATGACTTTCTTTATACGATTTCCCAAAATTTCTGCAGAAAGTTTGTAGTCTGCGCACATGAGTGATGTCCGGTAATCTCTCACCGTGCACTGACTTTCACCCTTTGGCACCAAAACTACTAGTGCTATCGCCTGCAATGGTCCCAACGCACCCTTCTCTTTTATGATGTTAAATAATTGCACCAAAAAGTCTTTTAATACTCCCCAATGCTGTATGTAAAACTCAGCAGGCAGCCCATCTATCCCCGGTGCCTTACCCCTGCTCATACCCATTAAAGCCGTCCACACCTCTTCCTCCACAATAGGCCCCTGTAACTGTTCCTTGTCGTCCCTGTCAAGCACACACTGCACCTATCCCCCCGTCTCTCTTAGAGCCCCCTCTCTCACACCCACACTCCTCATATGCGCACTAAGCCAAGCATCAATATACCCTCTCATCCCCTCCGTTGTCACCATATCTTGTCCCTCCCTATACCCCTCGATATCCTCAAGAACCCTCAAACCCACCATTTCCATTGCAATGCGCCGGCGCCCATGCCCTCGCAGGACACACGCCAATGGTCTATCACCCCACATGACCTCCTCCAACCCCCCTAAAACCCTTGCCGCATCAAACCTCTCGTTTTGCACTTCCATTAGGCGTTCCTTCACTCCCTCTATGTCAGCCACTGGGGCTCCCATCCCCCCCTTCCTCTCTCATAATACTCCCTTAACTGCCCCTCAAGATACCTAATAAGCCCATAAGCCAACTGATTCTCGTGCCGTCCCTGTTGTACATAGAACTCTCTAATCCTCGTCTTTGCCGTCACATCCCACCATCTCAACACATCCCCATTGACTTCCATCCCCTTCCATAAGCCTTTTCACCATTGTGCAAATAGGACCCTCCCCTCAACATCTTGAAGCAACGGAACATTCAATTTCCAATAACTCTTATACCTGTTCGGCCATCTTTCCAATCCCAAATCCACCAAAACACCTCTATGATCAGAAAAAAACACATCCACAACCCTTACACTATGCACCACTGCTTTCCTTGTTATGTATATTCTGTCCAGGCGTGCAGCATACTCCTGCCTCACAAAGGTGTGCTCCACCTCCCACGCCGCCCCCCCACATCCACCAACCCCACCCCAGTTAACAGATCCCTCAGAACGCCAGAACAATATCCTGCTCCCCTAGGTTCCAAATCCCTGCGGCGTATGACGCAATTCCAGTCCCCTCCCACCACAGCTAATGCTGGAA
Organism: Cherax quadricarinatus; assembly: GCF_038502225.1. Classification (NCBI taxonomy): domain Eukaryota; kingdom Metazoa; phylum Arthropoda; class Malacostraca; order Decapoda; family Parastacidae; genus Cherax; species Cherax quadricarinatus. Next base: position 20,699,680 of record NC_091370.1, read on the forward strand.
GCGACCTTAAGTGATACACCAACACTTCACGTACGAACTCATTCTTCACTCGACTGTCCCCCTCCGCCGGACCATAAACACACACAAAAGACATCTTATCCCTTCCCCACGTCCCATCCACTCTTATAACCCTCCCCTCCCCCCTCCTCACAATGATGTACAGTAAACGGGCTAGCCTCCCTCACCAAAATAGCCACTCCTCCTTTCAATCTCGTTGAGTGTGCCGCATATACAGTATACCCCTCAATCATCAACATACAACCCAGCTTGTGGTTGTGCTCTTGCACAAACACTACATCTACACCATACCTAATGAGAAGCTCATGAAACCATACACACTTCCTATAATTTCTCAGACCATTAATATTTATAGAGAGACTCTTGAATTTGTCAATGGAGGTTTTCCTTTACGTACTACAACACCTTTATCCCCCTTCCCCTTTATATGCCCTTGATCTTCAATCACCATTCTGTGATCTGCTTTCACATGCCCCTTGCCCCTGGACCCCCCAGGTCCATGCTCAACCACATCAGCCCAAACCTTTTTGCCCGAACGCTGTGCCGGAGTGAGCACATCGTCCACATCCGAGGGCACTGCCGCTCTCTTCCGTGACACTCGAGCCTTTCTCCCCGCCTCCACCCGGAAGCCATCCTCGTGCACTTCCGCCACCACAGTGCCAATTTGCAACCCAGCCTCAACCTGGGTCTCTGACATGCCCTCCCCTCTCACCACCTGGAACCCCAGCAGTATCCAGGGCACCCAAAAGCCCCTCAACTGTGACCTCTCCTGGGGTCTCCACCCGGAAGCCATCCTCTGCACTTCCGCCACAGGTCTCTGACATGCCCCCCCCCTCTCACCACCTGGAACCCCAGCAGTATCCAGGGCACCCACAAGCCCCTCAATGAGGACTGAATCAATGGTAGCCTCCACGGCCCTGTCCTCACCAAGCGACACCACATCTCTGGTCTCCGGTGCCTGCCCGGCAGCGCATGACTCTCTCGGAAGAGTTACACACTCTTCCTCCCTCAAGGCGGCCTCCTCGACCTCCACACTCCAAGCCTTGTTCAAGGAAATCGACTCAGGTCGTGCCAAATTCAACGTCGCAAGGTCCTCTGATGCCTCCTTATGTTGCTCATCCGCCTGTGCACCCTGTCGTTGAACACACTGCGCAGCAATGTGATCATAGGCACCGCATAAGCGACAGGCACGTCGTTGCCCCGAGTAGGTCACTATTATTTGAGTCGTCCTGAAGTCTTCTAGGTAAACATAGGAAGGAATGGGATGCCTCAATGTCATTTTCAAGGAAAAACTTTCTTCAGGCATCCTAGCATATGATCCTTCCTTCCACTTCCCCAATGTCGCCATATGAACAGTCCCAAACTTCTCGAAGACGGCACATAGGTCTGCCTCATCAGCCTCAAAGGGTACATTCCTGATCTTCACCCACGTATAATGGCGGGACACATAATGTAGCCTTACCGTCACAGCAGGATTCACTGGTACACAAAGATCTTTGAATCTGGCGACTATGTCTTCGTATACACTTGCATTGCAAAATTTCACAAAAATTCTATATGCCCCGTTCAAGGCTACACCATACAGCTCTTCGTTGGCAATGCCGTATGTGTCCCTGATGATGGCAGGTAATAAAACTTGAGCTGAGTGGGCATGCACAGCCCCACGCACCACTTCTATGCCCACAGTGTTTACCCTTCTTCTTGCCTGCTGCGCCATTTTGTGAAAACCAAGTTGTCACCGGCTGACAGCAGAGGGCAGGCTCAGCTCACGTCCGCTTGTCCCAGTGGTTGAGTGACGAATGAGAAGTTGAGAATAAAACCCACTACCCCACAGTTCCATGTCCCGACATTGTGTAACGCAATTCCAGTCACCTCCCACGAGGTTACCACGGGTAGAGTCTGGAAGTGATACACATGCATGTCCTGAAAAAACAGATTTTTCGTACTCACATCCCTCGCCACAGTCCCATAAACGCTAATGAATCCGACTCTCATCGTACCCCACCACCCGTCCCCGTCAATGCGCACTAAGCAACAGTCAGACCCAACTTCCCAATGATGTAACAGAAAAGGACTGTTCTCTCGTATCAACACTGCCACACCACCTTTTAACTGTGGACTATTCACACCATACAAAACATAACCTCATATCCTCAATTCACCCACATCCCGATAATTGTGCTCTTGCAGAAACAACATCAGGCTTAAAATGACATAAACACTGCTCAAAATCATCTTTCCTATGAGTCGCCCTTAAACCATTGATATTTATAGTTAAACACAGGAATATTGCTGGCTTTCATCACACACATTCACTCGTAATACATTTAGACATTGAGCAACATCACTGTCTGTGCCACAAACATCGCCATGCGGGAGACTCACCACCCTGGCATTATCTTCAAAGCCATTAGCCGCAATCGCAGCCCACGACTTTTTCCCAGGTCATTGTCCTGGTGTCAGTTCGTCATCACTAATTGAATTCCCTGCAGTCCACTTATGGGAACTCCCGTCAACAACAGTGTGGACAGGCGCGCTCATTTGTGGATGAACATCTATGCTAGCAATTATCACAGTGGGTCCGTCGGGAGTAGCAATCATTGACAGTGGGCTACCAATGCTATTATCGGACACCAGTGGGGTGGATGGTGGCTCCGGACACTCCTCCACCACACCATATAATTCCGGAAATGAGACAGGGAGGTCTAGCTCGACCTCACGAGATAGAACAACATCAGTTGACATCGCTGTGACACCGTCATCAGCAACGCTCGTCTCCATACAGGGCAATGTTACACACAGCAAATCAGGTGTAGTGACAGGTATATCGAGGGAAGGCTGTTGAGACGTTGGTGTTGAATGGACGCCCTCGCCTACCATGGACTCGGGGGCTTGTGTAGGAGCGTCTTATGGCACACATTGCTCACCTTGTTGATGGGAATGCCGTCGATCACATTGATACGCCATGTGTCCATACGCGTCACATAACCGACATGTCTTCCTTTGCCCTGGGTAATACACATATACCTGAGTACGGTAGACGTCGAGGAGAACAAAAGATGGGATGGGCATTTTGATGGACATTTTCACTGAAAACGACCCGTCAGGTTTACCTTCAAATGGCCCATGGCCCCATACACCTGCATAAGTCTGGTGAAACATCCCAAATTTGGTGAAGGCCTTACGGATTGCATGCTCATCAGCTTCGAAAGGGACGTTTCGAACCTTGACCCATGTATAAGTGTGAGACACATCCTGAAGACACACTGCCACAGTTGGGTTCACCTGACAACGTAGATCTTGATAATGTTGAACAACATCCTCATACATTGTAGGAGTCGTAAACTTGACGAAAACCCAGGAAGCACCGTTTACTGAAATGCCATAGATGTCATCGTTGGAGATCTTATATGTGTCTCACAGAATTTGAAGTAGGAGGACATCGACATTATGATCCAACAAAGATCCCTGCAAAAGCTCCACACATGCAGTGTTAACCCGTCGCTGGCTTCCCTCCATCTTGTGGGGTAATGTTGATTTTTGCCACCAGAGGGCGGGGCACAGAGCACACAACCACTCAACTCGGTACCTGTGAGGCAACTGAGGAGTGTCTGTGCAGTAGGTCCACTCGGCTCGAAAGCGAAGAAGACAATTATACAAGTAAGTTTGTGTGTATGTGTGTAAGTGCTCTATGTAGTTCGCTATGTCTCAATACTCGACTAGACTTAAGCAGTGACTGATAAAAATCCTCACACAAACAAACTTCTTGACCAACCTGGCAATCAGAACAGTTTGCTTGAACAATATAGCGACTGTTAAGCTGAACAGCAATATAATAAGCAACAGCAACACAGAATCATGAACAAAGAGATAATATAACGACACTAAGCAGGGACCATCTGCAGATCCTCCACAAAAGTCACAAAACTCCCATACTACTGAATCTAAGTTCAGCATTAGAAAATCCCCGACTGTAAAAGTACACTGGTACCAGTACAAATTAGGTCAGAAGCTACAGCTCAGGACCTGAGTTTCTCAGAGTGTCTATGAGACACACAACCTCAGTACAACGTCGAAAATCACTAAGTCTAGACTATGTTCTGGGAACAGAGTTACAACGAACCAACAACAAGAAAGAGACAAAGACAATCTTCCAACAAGGGCCAGCAAGGGAGAGCAGTAGAGGGACGTCTTGTCAGAAGAACGTCAAATAGACAAGAGACCAGCGCAGGCCAGGCAGACTACTCCAGGTGAGGTGTGATACCCCACCCTTGATCACATGACTCTGTGGTCTGCTGCTGCCCAGCAACACAGAGAAGCCGGCAGGGAATCGAGTAAAACGATTGTTAGATAATGCTGTCAGCTACTTAACACTCTTGAACTATGAGCACTGAATAATATATAAATGTTACATCCTACCTAATAATATAACTAAGTCAAATAATATAAAGCAATACATTTATGATTTAGCTAATATCGCAAATATAAGCAATATAAAATTATGTAAACAGATAACATACATTATATACATTGTGACCCATTCAGGGGTCGCAATAGGTGGTAGAGGTGAAATTAAGACACATGTGCAACATCTGGGTATCTTTATTGTAGACGTTTCGCCATCCAGTGGCTTTATCAATACAAATTCCAGGACATAACTTGAAGACAGTAGGACTATATACAGAAGATGAGGTAATCAGTCCCTCAACCTAGGAGTAGGTGCGAAGAGCACCTACTGTCTTCAAGTTATGTCCTAGAATTTGTATTGATAAAGCCACTAGTATTATATACCATTCCTGCACAACAGGTGGTAGAGGTGGTGGTAGTAATGATGGTAGAGGTGGTGGTAGTGGTGGTGGTGGTGCTGATAGTAGTGGTGGTGGTAGAGGTATTGGTGGTGGTGGTGGTAGTAGTGGTGGTGGTAGTCGTGGTGGTGGTAGTGGTGGTTGTGGTAGTGGTTGTTATGATGCATCGTAATTTTTCTTTTCCTTTCCATCTATATAATACTTCCTCGCTAGTTGCTTCGGTAATAGCTAAATCGAAGCCGCTGGATCGTCGTAGTATTATCTTATTCATCCTTCATCATTTTGATATGGTTAAATAGGTTAGCTCAACCTAGTCCGAGAGTTGGGTTGTTAAGTGATGTCATTATTTGTCGGCTTCTGGTCTCCCGAGGTTACTTACCATTCACCAGGCTTGTTCCCAGCAGTCACTCACCGGCAAGCTCTGAGGACAGCTCTACTCTACATAGACTCTGCCTCGCCTACCCTGTGTTTGGAGAAGCCGCTCCAACTCATCGTTTCAGACGGCTCTGAGACACTGGTGCTTACTGGCTTACGGGAGGGTTTAAGGGCCGCTCGGCTCAGACGGCCATGCTGGATCTGAGCTGTGGAACTATTTGGACCAAATAAATTTCCACAGGCTTACTGTGTTTGCATATACATATATTTCCTAGGCAAGGACTTGCCGGGAATTGGAGTCTTCTCAGATATTGAGAAAGTGGTACCCCACCTGAGCTGTATATTGTGATTTCTATTGTATAGACAGAGATTATCAATTTCATATATTTAAGCATTATAATTGCTTATGATTTAACGGGCCCAAACTATTTAAAAGTGAATGTTCTCTTATTCGTATATTCTAGATGAAGTTAAGTATGTTTATTAAAACTAACATAATAGTGATGACCTTGTATTGATTCACTCCTAGTTTTTGAAGATTGATGAAACTGAGATCAAGGAAATTGGTTTGTTAATAGTATTAGGAAAAAAGGAGACTCCTCCCCTTGTTGAGGAGAAAGTAATGTAACCCGGGATAAACAATTACTTTTTAAAAACAAGCTCCACTTCATAATAGTGGTGGTAGTGGTGACGATGGTGGTTATGGTAGAGGTGGTGATGGTGGTGGTAGTGGTGGTTGTACTGACAGTGATTATGGTGGTGTGGTAGTGATGGCGGAGATGGTGGTTATGGCAGAGGTGATGGTGGTGATAGTAGAGGTGGTAGAGGTGGCAGTGGTAGTGGCGGTGGTTGTGGTGGTCGTAGAAGTGGTAGTGGTGGCGATGGTGGTTATGGTAGAGGTGGTGATGGTGGTGGTAGTGGTGGTTGTACTGACAGTGATTATGGTTGTGGTGTGGTAGTGATGGTGGAGATGGTGATGGCAGAGGTGGTGGTGGTGATAGTAGAAGTGATAGTGGTGGTGGTAGAGGTGGCGGTGGTGGTGGTTGTGGTGGTCGTAGAAGTGGTAGTGGTGGCGGTGGTGGTTATGGTAGAGGTGGTGGTGGTGATGGTGGTGGTAGTGGTGGTTGTACTGACAGTGATTATGGTGGTGGTGTGGTAGTGGTAGTGATGGCGGAGATGGTGGTTATGGCAGAGGTGGTGGTGGTGATAGTAGAGGTGGTAGTAGTGGTGGTAGAGGTGGCGGTGGTAGTGGTGGTGGTTGTGGTGGTCGTAGAAGTGGTAGTGGTGGCGGTGGTGGTGGTGGTTATGGTAGAGGTGGTTGTGGTTATGGTAGAGGTGGTGGTGGTGGTGGTGGTTATGGTAGAGGTGGTGGTGGTGGTGGTGATGGTAGAGGTGGTGGTACTGACATTGGTTATGGTGGTGGTGTGGTAGTGGTAGTGATGGTTATGGTAGAGGTGGTGGTGGTGAAAGTAGAGGTGGTGGTGATAGAGGTGGCAGTGGTAGTAGTGGTGGTGGTGGAAGAGGTGGTGGAGGTAGTGGTGGTGGTTGTGGTGGTACAGGTAAGTAAGTAAGTAAGTAAGTTTATTCAGGTATACACAAATACAGTTACATAGAATTATCATACATAGCAGCATATGTGTAGAGAACCTGGGATAACCCAAAAGTCAGACAGAGTGACTTATTTCCATTGGGGTCCTTTTACCTTATTATTATAATATAAAGGTTATAATATTTTCTTATTATTCTATAATGAAGATAACATCTTATTATCATACTAAAAAGACTATCTACTACACGAGGGTCATTAAGACTATCTACAATACGAGGGTCATTAAGACTATCTACAATACGAGGGTCATTACTAGGGATAAGGTAAAATTTACACGTATGTTAGCTATAAAATAGAAAATCATTCCCCTCCCTTTCTGTAGCTACATTCATCAGACACCTTTTGGCACTCTTCTTGAACTGGTTCATGCTATCACTGGCTTTGACATGTGCGGGTAGTCCTGGAGTTTACCTGGAGAGAGTTTCGGGGGTCAACGCCCCCCGGCCCGGTCTTTGACCAGGCCTCCTGGTGGATCAGCCCCTGATCAACCAGGCTGTTGCTGCTGGTTGCACGCAAACCAACGTACGAGCCACAGCCCGGCTGGTGGTAGAGGTGGTAGTGTTGGAGGTAATGGTGGTAGTAGTGCTGGTGGTGGTGGTTGTGGTGGTGGTGGTAGTAGTGATGATGGTTTTGGTGGTGGTGGTAGTGGTGATAGTTGTGGTGTTGGTAGTAGTGATGGAAGTGGTGGTGGTAGTGGTGGTAGTAGTGGTGGTGGAAGAGGGAGGGATGCTGGTGGTTATGGCAGAGGCGGTGGTGGTGATGGCAGAGGTGGTGGTGGTGGAAGAGGTGGTGGTGGTGGTAGTGGTGGTGGTAGAGGTGGTGGTGGTGGCAGAGGTGGTGGTGGTAGTGGTGGTGGTGATAGAGGTGGTGGTGGTGGCAGAGGTGGTAGTGGTGGTGGTTGTAGTGGTGGTGGTGGTTTTAGTGGTGGTAGTGGTTGTGGTGGTGGTAGAGGTGGTGGTAGTGGTGATGGTGGTAGTAGTAGTAGTGGTGGTGGTGGTAGTGGTAGTTGTGCTAGTGGTGGTAGTGGTGGTGGAAGTATTAGTAATGGTGGTAGTGGTTGGGGAGGTAGTGGTAGTGGTGGTGGCATTGGTGGTAGTGGTACTGATAGTGGTGGTAGTGGTGGTGGTGGTGGTGATAGTAGTGGTAGTGATAGTAGCAGTAGTGGTTGTGGTGGTGATGGTAGTAGATGTGGTGGTGGTAGTATTAGTAGTGGTGGTAATGGTGGTAGTGGTGGTGGTAGTATTAGTAGTGGTGGTAGTGGAAGTGGTGGTAATGGTGGTGGTATTGGTGGTAGTGGTACTGGTAGTGGTGGTAGTGGTACTAGTTGTAGTGGTGGTGGTTTTGGTGGTGATAGTACTGGTGGTGGTATTAGTGGTGGTGGTAGTGGTGGTGGTGGTGGTAGAGATGGTGGTAGTAGTGATGGTGGTAGTAGTGGTAGTGGTGGTGGTTAGAGTGGTGATAGTAGTAGTGGTGGTGGTAGAGGTGGTGGTGGTATTAGTGGTAGTGGTGGTGGTGGTAGTAGTGGTAGTTATGGTAGTGGTGGTGGTGGTAGTGGTGGTAGCTGTGGTGGTAGTGGTGGTGGTGGTAGTGGTGGTAGTGTTTGGTGGTGGTGATGGTAGTGGTAGTGTTTAGTGGTGGTGGTGGTAGTGGAGGTAGCTGTGGTAGTGGTGGTAGTGGTAGTGGTGATGGTAGTGGTGGTTGTAGTGGCTGTGGTGGTAGTCGTGATGGTGGTAGTGGTAGTGGTGGTGGTGGAAGTGGTGGTGGTTGTTGTGGTTGTAGTGCTTGTGGTTGTGGTGGTTGTGGTGGTTGTGGTGATGGTGGTAGTAGTGGTAGTGGTGGTAGTGGTAGTTCTGGTGGTAGTAGTGGTGGTGGTAGTGGTGGTGGTTGTTGTGGTTGTGGTGGTTGTGGTGATGGTGGTAGTAGTGGTAGTGGTAGTTCTGGTGGTAGTAGTGGTGGTGGTAGTGCTGGTGGTGGTAGTGGTGGTAGTGGTGTTGTGACCTCTGAATGGGTCACAATGTATATAATGTATATTACTATTCATATAATTTTATATTGCTTATATTTGCAATATTAGCTAAATCATAAATATATTGCTTTATATTATTATTTGACTTAGTTATATTATTAGGTAGGATGTAACATTTATATATTATTCAGTGCTCATAGATCATGAGTGTTAAGTAGCTGACAGCATTGTCTAACTACAGTAGTTTTCACTTAGCTGCCAGCTTCTGTGTTGCTGGGAAGCAGCAGTCCACAGAGAGTCACATGATCAGGGGGGGATTCACACCTCACCTGGAGTAGTTTGCCTGGCCTGCCCTTCCTCTTGTCTGTTTGACGTTCTTCTAACAAGACGTCCCTCTACTGCTCTTTCTTGTGGGCCTTTGTTGGAAGATCGTCTCTGTCTCTTCCTTGTTCTTAGTTCTATGTAACTCTGTTCTCAGAACATAGCCTAGACTTAGTGATTTTCGACGTTGTACTGAGGTTGTGTGTCGCCTGACACTCTGAGTAACTCAGGTCCTTAGCTGTAGCTTCTTACCTAATTTGTACTAGTATCTGTGTACTGCCACAGTCGGTTATTTTCTAATGCTGAACTTAGTTTCAGTAGTATGGGAGTTTTGTGACTTTTGTGGAGGATCTGCAGATGGTCCCTACTTAGTGTCGTTATATTATATTTATTGTTCAAGCAAGCTGTTCTGATTGCCAGGTTGGTCAAGTAGTTTATATGAGGACTTTTAGTCAGTCACTGCTTAAGTCTAGTCGAGTCTTGAGACATAGCGAACTACTTAAAGCACTTACACACATACACACAAACTTGTATATATTTGTATTATGCTATTAAATGTTAACAATGTACCAGAGGGTACTTAAAAGCCATAGTGATGTGATATATGCCTTCAACACAATACTACTGTACACCAGAGAAGTGTAGGACCTAGACAACTTTAATGTTATTAATAAACTTATTAAATTTTAATTTCTCTAGTTAGTAGCCTACCAGTTGTAATCCTGAAGCACTATTGAATCTTACTAAATTCATATGGATAATTGGTCCAGGATACTGACTACTTGTTACAAAAACCCAGTAACAGGCTGGATGCTGGAAGGGCAGTCCTTTCTATTGTTCACTGGAGATCTCTATGCTTAATAGACATCGCGTTTTTTGTAACATGGTTGTTGTGGTGGTGGTGGTGGTAGTGGTGGTAGTGATGGTAGTGGTGGTTTTGGTGGTTGTCGTGGTGGTGGTATTAGTTGTGATAGTGGTGGTGATGGTGGTGGCAGTGGTGGTGGTAGTAGTGGTGGTTGTGGTGGTAGTGGTCGTAGGAGAATGCAGTTTATGTAAGCCTGAGTGTCAATGTGGCTGTGGAGATACAAAAACAAGGTCGACGGAAGTGAGAGAGAGTTAGACAATAATGTGACAATAATCCATCTGGCAAAGTTTACATTTCGTTTGGTCTACATCTGGTGGTGGTGATTTAACCTTCCAAAGATACTTGTAACCCAGCCGGAGCCGTGCAGTAGTGACATCCAAGAGTCTGCTTATCTTGTTGAATATACCATAGACATGTGGCTCCTCCTGCATGATGGAATGATAGATGTACTGACTTGTGTCAATCTTCCTAAGTCTTAAGTCAATGAAGTTCAATTGAAGTTCTTTTTGTTTAATTGTTCTCAAATTGCTAACTGACAACCCAAGATTGTAATCTACTCCCTCTTTTAAAACATACAACATAGCCAGTTCATCAGTTCTATCATGCATCTGAAGACCAATGTCACATGGAATCCACAGCATATGCACTCTGACTCCACTGTCCACAATCTTACCATACCTGTGTCTGGCTTCTGACACAAGCATGCCACAATTTATACTTAATGAGTTGAGAGCATTTATGGATGACAGAGAATCAGTTACGATTAAAGTGTCAATTGCAATTAATGCGTCATGGACGCATTTGAGTGCAAGGAGTATGGCCAACAGTTCTGTTCAAAGGGTAGAGGCCCAGTTATTGATGCATTCTCCAATTTCTTTGAGAGCCATCATTTTGTACTATAACAGCACCACTACCAGCTGCACCAGAGGATTGGTGAACAGAACCATTAACGTAAATAATTTGTGACAAAGTGTTCTGTGTTACAAAGCTATCAATACAGCTTAAGGCATCCTGTTTGGCTCCAAGACGAAGCTTAGGTTGTGATTTAAGAAGAGTTTTGGGGGAAATGGAGGAATGGTAGTTTGGAATGGGGTAATATCCCATGGAGCAGGGAAGTGCCTCTGTTGTCTAACTTGACATAGATCATGTAGCTGGTTCATGCGGAGGTCTGTTCCAGTTTTTTCGATCCATCTGGGAGGATGTTCACCAGTGCTGAGGAAAGTTTGGAGGGCTTCTGTGCAGGGGTTTGAATGGGCTAACCTAAGCATATTGACCCCAATGAGGATATTTCTCTCAGTAACATGATCTCTGATGCTTGGAATATTAAGTTCTTTCCGCATATTTAAAATTTTGGCAGTACGAGGGCATCTTAGGATGATTCTCATTGCTTCGTTTTGCAGTTTTTCCAGCCCTCCATCAAGCTTCCAGTCAGATACGAGTGCAAGTAGTGGCGCAGCATAATCAACCAATGATCTAATATAAACAAGATACATAATTTTCACAATTTTAAAATTAGCTCCATACCTGGGGTGAAACCCTGCCACAGCTCTAAGTGCTCTCAGCCTTTCTTTGTATTGGCGACAAAGTCTCGCTACAACAGGTCCAAGTAATGGAACCTCAAAGCCTAGATACCTGTATCTGGTTACATATTCTAGAAGAGACCCATCATGCAACTGGATTTGACGAACTGTGCCTCTCTGTCGAGGAGGACGCCTGTTGAGTATCTGCGTTTTATCAGCAGAGATTATCAACCCCAGGTCCTGACACGAGGCTAGTACATGATTAAGAATGTTTTGGGTGTTGGAGAATCCGGTGGTGTGAATCATTATATCATCAGCAAAACTAATCACATAATTATGGGGCTGACTAGGCATAGCATTAAGTAAGGTATTAATTAGAATATTGAATAGTGTGGGACTGAGCACATCTCCCTGTGGTGTTCCTAATTCAAAGTCTTTAGTTTCACTTTTATGTCCCTTTAACAACACAGACGACTTTCTGTTTGACAGGTAGCCTTTAATCCAGCGGAGAAGCCATCCTCCAACATCCATTCTGGCAAGTTCACTAATGATTACATGTCGGTTGGCTACAACAAAAGCAGATTTAAGGCCAAGGAAGGTAGTGTATGAGCTGTCAGTGTGCAGAGTGAGAAAGGTGGTAATGCAATGATGCACACCCCTTCCATGCATGAAGCCATGCAACCGAGGAGACAAAAATTGCTTAATTCTGTGCAGCTAGTAAGGGATATTGGGTGAAATGAGTTTTGTTGATTGGGCTTTGGAATGGGAATAATGAAGCTGTTGGTCCATGATTTAGGGAGCTCCCCAGTTACATAGCTTATGTTATATAATTCAAGTAAATGATTACCTGGAACTCGACACAGCAATCTGAGTATGTTGTAAGTAATACCATCTTCCCCAGGCGACGTGAAGCTGCCCTTTGTTAGTGCTGCATCAAGTTCAAAGTTAGTGAAAGGAATGTTAGAGTCATCTTCTTTGCTGAGCATAAAACATATCAGTCTCTGGAAGGGGCAAATACGCAATATTTTATGTTCCGATTTCGTTCACTTTTTGTTAAACACACACCCTTCAAGGGAGGTTCCGTGACACTGGTGAGGGGCTGTTGATCTAGGAAATTGGATCTGTGCTCCGATTCCCTGAATTGACCCTGAATACCTTCCATCCCCCCACATGCGCTGCATAATCCTACGAGTTTAGCGTTCCATAATAATAATAATAATAATAATCATAATAATAATAATAAAAATAATAATAAAATATTAAACACATACGACTTCATCTCTGATAACTTTCATTAAGATCGACCAACAAATTAATAAAAAAATATGTACTGAAATGGATTTGGCGGCACATACTGGAACTGCCGGGTCTTTTGGGCATTCCCTACTGCTGAAAGAATGCTAAATCGAAATGATGTAATACACATTACAATATATTAATTTATTTCTACAAGTACATGTTCAAGGTATACAGGCCTAGCTGATGTCAGTGACATACTACTGCTACACAGAAAGCCTCCTTATGCAGAGCACTTCGGGTAAATTAGGTCAGTTTTGTCCCAGGATGCGATCTACACCAGTAGACTAACACCCAGGTACCAGTTTTACAGATGGGTGAAAATGGACAGCAGGTGTCATATGGAAACACGTCCAAATGTTTCCCAGCTGTACAGGGGTCGACCCCCGGACCTCAGTGTGAGAGCTGAGTGTGCTAGCAATCAGAGACAATTCACTCAGAAATGTTCAAGAAATGGCAAAGCATTTTATCCACAGTGGTATATTACAAACCGTTCTTGAAAAATACCCTGACTTTGCTCACTGAATATAAAGCATTACTTCATGTGTGTGTGTGTGTGTGTGTGTGTGTGTGTGTGTGTGTGTGTGTGTGTGTGTGTGTGTGTGTGTGTGTGTGTGTGTGTGTGTGTGTGTGTGTGTGTGTGTGTGTGTGTGTGTGTGTGTACTCACCTAGTTGTACTCACCTAGTTGAGGTTGCGGGGGTCGAGTCCGAGCTCCTGGCCCCGCCTCTTCACTGATCGCTACTAGGTCACTCTCCCTGAACCGTGAGCTTTATCATACCTCTGCTTAAAGCTATGTATGGATCCTGCCTCCACTACATCGCTTCCCAAACTATTCCACTTACTGACTACTCTGTGGCTGAAGAAATACATCCTAACATCCCTGTGATTTATCTGTGTCTTCAACTTCCAACTGTGTCCCCTTGTTACTGTGTCCAATCTCTGGAACATCCTGTCTTTGTCCACCTTGTCAATTCCTCTCAGTATTTTGTATGTCGTTATCATGTCCCCCCTATCTCTCCTGTCCTCCAGTGTCGTCAGGTTGATTTCTCTTAACCTCTCCTCGTAGGACATTCCTCTTAGCTCTAGGACTAGTCTTGTTGCAAATCTTTGCACTTTCTCTAGTTTCTTTATGTGCTTGGCTAGGTGTGGGTTCCAAACTGGTGCCGCATACTCCAATATGGGCCTAACGTACACGGTGTACAGGGTCCTGAACGATTCCTTATTAAGATGTCGGAATGCTGTTCTGAGGTTTGCTAGGCGCCCATATGCTGCAGCAGTTATTTGGTTGATGTGTGCTTCAGGAGATGTGCCTGGTGTTATACTCACCCCAAGATCTTTTTCCTTGAGTGAGGTTTGTAGTCTCTGGCCCCCTAGACTGTACTCCGTCTGCGGTCTTCTTTGCCCTTCCCCAATCTTCATGACTTTGTACTTGGTGGGATTGAACTCCAGGAGCCAATTGCTGGACCAGGTCTGCAGCCTGTCCAGATCCCTTTGTAGTTCTGCCTGGTCTTCGATCGAGTGAATTCTTCTCATCAACTTCACGTCATCTGCAAACAGGGACACCTCAGAGTCTATTCCTTCCGTCATGTCGTTCACAAATACCAGAAACAGCACTGGTCCTAGGACTGACCCCTGCGGGACCCCGCTGGTCACAGGTGCCCACTCTGACACCTCGCCACGTACCATGACTCGCTGCTGTCTTCCTGACAAGTATTCCCTGATCTATTGTAGTGCCTTCCCTGTTATCCCTGCTTGGTCCTCCAGTTTTTGCACCAATCTCTTGTGTGGAACTGTGTCAAACGCCTTCTTGCAGTCCAAGAATATGCAATCCACCCACCCCTCTCTCTCTTGTCTTACTGCTGTCACCATGTCATAGAACTCCAGTAGGTTTGTGACACAGGATTTCCCATCCCTGAAACCATGTTGGCTGCTGTTGATGAGATCATTCCTTTCTATGTGTTCCACCATTCTTCTCCTGATAATCTTCTCCATGACTTTGCATACTATACATGCCAGTGACACTGGTCTGTAGTTTAGTGCTTCATGTCTGTCTCCTTTTTTAAAGATTGGGACTACATTTGCTGTCTTCCATGCCTCAGGCAATCTCCCTGTTTCGATAGATGTATTGAATATTGTTGTTAGGGGTACACATAGCGCCTCTGCTCCCTCTCTCAATACCCATGGGGAGATGTTATCTGGCCCCATTGCCTTTGAGGTATCTAGCTCACTCAGAAGCCTCTTCACTTCTTCCTCGGTTGTGTGCACTGTGTCCAGCACATGGTGGTGTGCCCCACCTCTCCGTCTTTCTGGAGCCCCTTCTGTCTCCTCTGTGAACACTTCTTTGAATCTCTTGTCGAGTTCCTCACATACTTCATGGTCATTTCTTGTTTTCTCTCCTCCTTCCTTCCTTAGCCTGATTACCTGGTCCTTGATTGTTGTTTTCCTCCTGATGTGGCTGTACAACAGTTTCGGGTCAGATTTGGCTTTCGCTGCTATGTCATTTTCATATTGTCTTTGGGCCTCCCTTCTTATCTGTGCATATTCGTTTCTGGCTCTATGACTGCTCTCCTTATTCTCCTGGGTCCTTTGCCTTCTATATTTCTTCCATTCCCTAGCACACTTGGTTTTTGCCTCCCTGCACCTTTGGGTAAACATGGGCTCATCCTGGCTTTTTCATTATTCCTGTTACCCTTGGGTACAAACCTCTCCTCAGCCTCCTTGCATTTTGTTGCTACATATTCCATCATCTCATTAACTGGCTTCCCTGCCAGTTCTCTGTCCCACTGAACCCCGTTCAGGAAGTTCCTCATTCCTGTGTAGTCCCCTTGTAGTTTGGCTTCATTCGTCCTGGCCTTCCTGCTTCTCCCTCCACTTGTAGCTCTACTGTGTATTCGAAGCTTAAAACCACATGGTCACTGGCCCCAAGGGGTCTTTCATATGTGATGTCCTCGATATCTGCACTATTCAAGGTGAATACTAAGTACAGCCTTGCTGGTTCATCCTCTCCTCTCTCTCTTGTAGTGTCCCTTACGTGTTGGTACATGAAGTTTTCCAGTACCTCCTCCATCATCTTAGCCCTCCATGTATCTTGGCCCCCATGCGGGTCCAAGTTCTCCCAATCGATCTCCTTGTGGTTAAAGTCACTCATGATCAGGAGCTTTACCCTGCATGCATGAGCTCTTCTGGTCACTGTAGCCAGTGTGTCAACCATCGCTCTCTTGCTCTCGTCGTACTCTTGCCTTGGCCTCCTGCTGTTCTGTGGTGGGTTATACATCACTGCTATTACCACCTTGGGACCTCCAGAGTGAAGCGTTCCCGCTATGTAATCACTTTCTTCTCCGCTGTCTCCTCTCTCCAGCTCATCAAAATTCCATCGATTTTTGATCAGCAATGCCACTCCTCCACCCCCCCTGTTCCCTCTGTCTTTCCTCAGGATTTGGTGTCCCATTGGAAAGATGGCATCTGTTATCACACCTGTAAGCTTGGTTTCTGTGAGAGCTATGATGTCCAGTGATGCCTCTTTGACTCTTTCATGCAACTCCTCCCACTTATTTGTTATTCCATCAGCGTTTGTGTACCATACCTTCAGTTTCCTTTCCAACACTGTGGTTTGGTGGGCCTGTGAGGGTGGGAGACCTGGTAGCATACTGTGGGATTCTATAGCTCAGTGTTGGGTGGAGGCTGTGGGTATGGATTGTAGTGTGTGTTGGGATGGTGTGATAGGTTGTATGGTTCTGAGAATAGTTGTGTGTGTGCTTGCCCCTGCTGTTCTGTTCTGCTCTGACTGACCTCTGCTGGTTCCATCCTTGTCTCTTTTCCTAGCTCCTTTCGCTTTTTTGTCCTCTCCCTCAGCTGCTGTCTTTCTGATTGTGTTCTGTATTTGTCTAGGAACACCTTCTTGTACTCTTCCGAGTATTTCAACCGTGGTTTCTCTTGGAGGATCCTGTTCTGCACTGTTTCCGTCCTGAGAATCAGCTTGATTGGTCGGTTTCTCCCCTTTGAGTACCCCCCTATTCTCTGAAAATTTACAATCTCGTCCATCTCTTCACCTATTTCCGTGATGATTTTCTCAATCTCCATTCTTTTTTTCTTCCTGCTGCCTTTCAGTGTGTGTCCTTTCCTCTCCTGAAGCCCATGGATAAACACTGATTTTGCCCTTTCCTCCTCCCATTGCCTCACCCTCTGTGACTCTGGATCCTGCCTTGTATGTGGTCAGTTTCTCCCTTTATTTTTCTAGTGGCTCTTGATAGCATGGTTGTGCCTCAGCATTCGACCTATCACCCTCTCCATCTGCACCCAGCTGTTCTTCCCTTTCACTCCTTGGCCCTCCTTGGCAGGCTGATATGACCTTAGCATAATTCATAATTCCTTCCTTCCTGTTCAGCCTCGCAGCTTCATATGCTGTGTCTTCTCTGGTCACTGCCCCTGTAACTCGCTTCAGCCTATTTATCTCAACTTCTAGGACCCTTATCTTGGCTGCTGCAGTTTCGACTTTTGTCTCCCAATTCTTTGTCTCCTTCTCCAACCTCTTTTCCAATTTCACAAAGAGCTCTTTTTCCATTTTTTCAGAAAGCTCTCCTAATTTTCTCTCCCACTCTTGTTCCATCCTTTTCCACTGCTCCTCCATCCACTCCTCCCTACCAGAACCATTCTCATCTGATCCTTGGTTCCTGCGAGTCCCCACCATTTTTTTTGTTTTGTGAGAGAAGAGAGAAGGGAAAGGTAGAAGGAGAGAGAGAGGGGAAGAGTGAGAAGGGAAAGGGGGAGAGAGAGTGTGAGAGGGGGAAAGAGAGAGAAGGGAAGGGAAGGAGAGGATAAGAGTGAGAATGGAAAAATGGGGAAGAGATGGAGAGAGAGAGAGAGAGAGAAAGAGAAGGGAAGGTAGAAAGAGAGAGGGGGATAGTGAGAAGGAAAAAGGGGAAGAGAGAGAGCAAGAGAGCAAGAGAGAGAGAGAGAGAGAGAGAGAGAGAGAGAGAGAGAGAGAGAGAGAGAGAGAGAGGGAGAGGGAGAGGGAGAGAGGGAGGGAGGGAGGGAGAGAGGGAGGGAGGGAGAGAGAGAGAAGGCAAAGAGAGGGGGAGAGAGAGGGGGGAGAGAGGGGGAGAGAGAGGGGAGATGGAAGAGCGAGAGGGGAGAGAGAGGCTAGGGGGAGAGAGAGGGGAGGAGGGGAGAGAGATGGGAAAAGGGAGAGGGGAGAGATAATGGGAGGGGAGGGATGTTAGAGGGGGAGAGATGTTAGAGGGGGGCAGGTGTTAGAGGGAAGAGATGTTAGAGGGGAGAGATGGGAGAGGGAAGAGAGAGAGAGAGATAGGTAGAGAGTGATAGGTAGAGAGAGAGATATAGGTAAAGAGTGAGATAGGTAGAGAGATAGGTAGAGAGAGATAGGCCTCTACCTAGGATAACTGAATAACTGAACCTTATAAATTGTATATCCAAAATGTTACTCACAATTATATCACATAAATGTTAAACCTAGGACCCAATCTAACTTTGTTATTTTTTAAATACACTACCTATTTTTTCACAGAATACTCCATTCTACTGAATGTACAACAATGCATGCAACCAGTCTGGTGGCCTGGTGGTTAACGCTCTCGCTTCACACGGTGAGGGCCTGGGTTCGATTCCCAGCCAGAGTAGAAACATTGGACGTGTTTCTTTCCACCTGTTGTCTATGTTCCCCATCAGTAAAATGGGTACCTGGGTGTTAGTCGACTGGTGTGGGTCGCATCCTGGGACACTGACCTAAGGAGGCCTGGTCACAGACCGGGCCGCGGGGGCGTTGACCCCCTGGAACTCTCTCCAGATAAATCTCCAGAATGCTGCTCTTACTGTATTTTTTGTCTCTGTTTGTATGCTTAAATTTCTAAATAAATAAATAAATAAATAAATAAATAAATAGGAAGAGAGGGAGAGAGCGGCCCGGTCTGTGACCAGGCCTGAGACCAGGCTGTGACCAGGTGTGTGTGTGTATGTGTACTCACTTAGTTGTACTCACCTAGTTGAGGTTGCGGGGGTCGAGTCCGAGCTCCTGGCCCCGCCTCTTCACTGATCGCTACTAGGTCACTCTCCCTGAGCCGTGAGCTTTATCATACCTCTGCTTAAAGCTATGTATGGATCCTGCCTCCACTACATCGCTTCCCAAACTATTCCACTTACTGACTACTCTGTGGCTGAAGAAATACTTCCTAACATCCCTGTGATTCATCTGTGTCTTCAGCTTCCAACTGTGTCCCCTTGTTACTGTGTCCAATCTCTGGAACATTCTGTCTTTGTTCACCTTGTCAATTCCTCTCAGTATTTTGTATGTCGTTATCATGTCCCCCCTATCTCTCCTGTCCTCCAGTGTCGTCAGGTTGATTTCCCTTAACCTCTCCTCGTAGGACATACCTCTTAGCTCTGGGACTAGTCTTGTTGCAAACCTTTGCACTTTCTCTAGTTTCTTCACGTGCTTGGCTAGGTGTGGGTTCCAAACTGGTGCCGCATACTCCAATATGGGCCTAACGTACACGGTGTACAGGGTCCTGAATGATTCCTTATTAAGATGTCGGAATGCTGTTCTGAGGTTTGCTAGGCGCCCATATGCTGCAGCAGTTATTTGGTTCATGTGCGCTTCAGGAGATGTGCCTGGTGTTATACTCACCCCAAGATCTTTTTCCTTGAGTGAGGTTTGTAGTCTCTGACCCCCTAGACTGTACTCCGTCTCCGGCCTTCTTTGCCCTTCCCCAATCTTCATGACTTTGCACTTGGTGGGATTGAACTCCAGGAGCCAATTGCTGGACTAGGTCTGCAGCCTGTCCAGATCCCTTTATAGTTCTGCCTGGTCTTCGATCTGGAGTTTACCTGGAGAGAGTTTCGGGGGTCAACGCCCCCGCGGCCCGGTCTGTGACCAGGCCTCCTGGTGGATCAGCGCCTGATCAACCAGGCTGTTGCTGCTGGCTGCACGCAAACCAACGTACGAGCCACAGCCCGGCTGATCAGGAACTGACTTTAGTTGCTTGTCCAGTGCCAGCTTGAAGACTGCCAGGGGTCTGTTGGTAATCCCCCTTATGTGTGCTGGGAGGCAGTTGAACAGTCTCGGGCCCCTGACACTTATTGTATGGTCTCTTAACGTGCTAGTGACACCCCTGCTTTTCATTGGGGGGATGGTGCATCGTCTGCCAAGTCTTTTGCTCGAGTGAATTCTTCTCATCAACTTCACGTCATCTGCAAACAGGGACACCTCAGAGTCTATTCCTTCCGTCATGTCGTTCACAAATACCAGAAACAGCACTGGTCCTAGGACTGACCCCTGCTGGACCCCGCTGGTCACAGGTGCCCACTCTGACACCTCGCCACGTACCATGACTCGCTGCTGTCTTCCTGACAAGTATTCCCTGATCCATTGTAGTGCCTTCCCTGTTATCCCTACTTGGTCCTCCAGTTTTTGCACCAATCTCTTGTGTGGAACTGTGTCAAAGGCCTTCTTGCAGTCCAAGAAAATGCAATCCACCCACCCCTCTCTCTCTTGTCTTACTGCTGTCACCATGTCATAGAACTCCAGTAGGTTTGTGACACAGGATTTCCCATCCCTGAAACCATGTTGGCTGCTGTTGATGAGATCGTTCCTTTCTAGGTGTTCCACCACTCTTCTCCTGATAATCTTCTCCATGATTTTGCATACTATACATGTCAGTGACACTGGTCTGTAGTTTAATGCTTCATGTCTGTCTCATTTTTTAAAGATTGGGACTACATTTGCTGTCTTCCATGCCTCAGGCAATCTCCCTGTTTCGACAGATGTATTGAATATTGTTGTTAGGGGTACACATAGCGCCTCTGCTCCCTCTCTCAATACCCATGGGGAGATGTTATCTGGCCCCATTGCCTTTGAGGTATCTAGCTCACTCAGAAGCCTCTTCACTTCTTCCTCGGTTGTGTGCACTGTGTCCAGCACTTGGTGGTGTGCCCCACCTCTCCATCTTTCTGGAGTCCCTTCTGTCTCCTCTGTAAACACTTCTTTGAATCTCTTGTTGAGTTCTTCACATACTTCACGGTCATTTCTTGTTGTCTCTCCTCCTTCCTTCCTTAGCCTGATTACCTGGTCCTTGACTGTTGTTTTCCTCCTGATGTGGCTGTACAACAGTTTCGGGTCAGATTTGGCTTTCGCTGCTATGTCATTTTCATATTGTCTTTGGGCCTCCCTTCTTATATGTGCATATTCGTTTCTGGCTCTACGACTGTTCTCCTTATTCTCCTGGGTCCTTTGCCTTCTATATTTCTTTCATTCCCTAGCACACTTGGTTTTTGCCTCCCTGCACCTTTGGGTAAACCATGGGCTCATCCTGGCTTTTTCATTATTCCTGTTTCCCTTGGGTACAAACCTCTCCTCAGCCTCCTTGCATTTTGTTGCTACATATTCCATCATCTCATTAACTGGCTTCCCTGCCAGTTCTCTGTCCCACTGAACCCCGTTCAGGTAGTTCCTCATTCCTGTGTAGTCCCCTTTCTTGTAGTTTGGCTTCATTCGTCCTGGCCTTCCTGCTTCTCCCTCCACTTGTAGCTCTACTGTGTATTCGAAGCTTAAAACCACATGGTCACTGGCCCCAAGGGGTCTTTCATATGTGATGTCCTCGATATCTGCACTACTCAAGGTGAATACTAAGTCCAGCCTTGCTGGTTGTGTGTACTCACCTACTTGTACTCACCTATTTGTGGTTGCAGGGGTCGAGTCCTAGCTCCTGGCCCCGCCTCTTCACCGGTTGCTACTAGGCCCTCTCTCTCCCCGCTCCATGAGCTTTATCAAACCTCGTCTTAAAACTGTGTATGGTTCCTGCCTCCACTACGTCATTTTCTAGGCTATTCCACTGCCTTACAACTCTATGACTGAAGAAATACTTCCTACTATCTCTCTGACTCATTTGTGTCTTCAACTTCCATTGTGTGTGTGTGTGTGTGTGTGTGTGCGTGTGTGTGTATGTGCGCATGTGTGTGTACTCACCTAATTGTCATTGCAGGGATCGAGACTCAGCTCCTGGCCCAGCCTCTTCACTGGCCGCTACTAGGTCCTCTCTCTCTCCCTGCTCCATGAGCTTTGTCATACCTCGCCTTAAAGCTATGTATGGTTCCTGCCTCCATCACTTGCTAGACTATTCCACTTCCTGACTACTCTATAACTGAAGAAATGCTTCCTAACATTCCTTTGACTCATCTGAGTCTTCAACTTCCAAGTGTGACTCCTTGTTTCTGTGTCCTATCTCTGGAACATCCTGTCTCTGTCCACCTGGTCTATTCCATGCAGTATTTTGTATGTCGTTATCATGTCTCCCCTAAACCTCCTGTCCTCCAGTGTCGTCCGGCCAGTTTCCCTTAACCTTTCATGGTAGGGCATTCCCATTAGTTCTGGGACTAACCTTGTGGCAAACCATTGCACTTTCTCTAATTTCTTGACTTGCTTGACCCGGTGTGGGTTCCAAACTGGTGCTGCATACTCCAGTACGGGCCTAATTGAAAGATTTCTTACTAAGGTATCGGAACGCTATTTTCAGGTTTGCCAGGTGCCCATATGCTGCAGCAGTTATCTGGTTGATGTGTGCTTCCGGAGATGTGCTCGGTGTTATACTCACCCCAAGATCTTTCTCCTTGAGCGAGGTTTGCAGTCTTTGGCCACCTAGCCTATACTCTGTCTGCGGTCTTCTTTGCCCTTCCCCGTGACTTTGCATTTGGCGGGGTTAAATTCGAGAAGCTGGACCAGGTGTCCAGCCTGTCCAGGTTTCTTTGAAGTCCTGCCTGATCCTCATCTGATTTAATTCTCCTCATTAACTTCACATCATCTGCGAACAGGGACTCTTCTGAGTCTATCCCTTCCAACATGCCATTCACACATACCAAAAATAGCTCTGGTCCTAGGACCGACCGCTGTGGGACCTAGTCATCACAGGTGCTCACTGTGATACCTCATCATGTTGAAGAATTGAGACATTCATGCAACATATCTTTAATGAAGAAACGTTTCGCCACACAGTGGCTTCATCAGTTCTATACAAAGCAGGAAGTTATAAAGAGAGGAGGAGTTTGAGGTAATCAGTCCCTCAGCTTGGAGTCGCTGTGTTCAGTCTTGTAGAAAGTACAGTACAGGACCGTAGCAGTGGCTTATATACTGTAGTCAGGTGAGGTGAAGCAGGAGGAGGCAGGGTCATAGTGGTATCATCCACTAGTCTAAGTAGGTCTTCGTCCAAAGGTTGGACAAGTTTTGAAGAATTCCTTGTATCAGGATCCCATGATGATGCAGTGTGTGACAGATGTGATGAATGGACTAATTGATGGACTGAACACATCGACTCCTATTTGTTTTTGCAGGGGTTGAGTCATAGCTCCTAGCCCTGCCTCTTCCCCGATTATTACTGGGTCCTCTCTCTACCTGTTCCATAAACTTCATCAAACCTCGCCACACCCACATGACAATAGGAGAATGCAACTTCCCTTCCTGTAACTTATTTCACCCAGAAATGTTTTCACTCATCAATCCATGAAAGAAAATGCTATAACACATACTGCCAGGCACATCACCTAATGGGGACTAGAAGACACAGACCAGCAAGACCATGGGAAACAAAAGAGATGAGCCACAACTTCTCCAGGGACAGATGTTTTCAGGGCCAGGAGGGAAAAAAGACTGGCAAGAAATGACAATAATCCTACACCAACTAAAAGCACTTCTGGAGCAGAGGCACGGACATTGGCCTCTACTCCAAAACAACAGACATTAGAGCCAGCAAACAAGCCCCCCTAAATTCCACCAATATAAGGACATTTGTCTTTGTAGGCATACAGGGTCTAAAGCCGTCAAAAAACAGCAAAATTCCTTACATCAAGGAACTGCTCACAGAGTCAAATGCAATATTTGCAGCATTTACAGAGACCCACATAAAGGATCATTATGACAACGAAATATAGATCCCAGGTTATAACCTATTCCGATGTGACAGACTAAACAGGCAACAAGGGAGGGAGGTCTGTACGTCACAGAGTTGCTCATTTGCACAGAACTATTAAACTACTACTACTTCTAAAATATATATGGGTCGACCACCACCAGGAAAAATTATTGCCAGAGGTGACAGAGAAGTGTTAACTATCGTACAGGTGTTATAACGAGGGAAAAGGATTTGAATAGGCAGTGATATAGTGTACTGAATTTGTGGATGAGAGTAATCCTTTTAAATCCCGAGAGGTAGTGTAAGCTATGGTGTAATTATATGGGAACACGCTGCGCAAGGGCATGTGCACCCCACTGATCCCCTCACCTCTACCCCCACCTACGTTTTTGTACCCCAACCAGCGGGAATGATTCCCCCCTGCTGGCACCCATACCACGGACCCACCTCATCACCCCTGCTGGCACCTATACCACGGACCCACCTCATTACCCCTGCTGGCACCCATACCATGGACCCACCTCATTACCCCTGCTGGCACCCATACCACGGACCCACCTCATTACCCCTGCTGGCACCCATACCACGGACCCACCTCATTACCCCTGCTGGCACCCATACCACGGACCCACCTCATCACCCCTGCTGGCACCCATACCACGGACCCACCTCATTACCCCTGCTGGCACCCATACCACGGACCCACCTCATCACCCCCCACCCTACCACAGACCCACCTCATCACCCCTGCTGGCACCCATACCACGGACCCACCTCATCACCCCTGCTGGCACCCATACCACAGACCCACCTCATCACCCCTGCTGGCACCCATACCACGGACCCACCTCATCACCCCTGCTGGCACCCATACCACGGACCCACCTCATCACCCCTGCTGGCACCCATACCACGGACCCACCTCATTACCCCTGCTGGCACCCATACCACGGACCCCTGCTGGCACCCATACCACGGACCCACCTCATTACCCCTGCTGGCACCCATACCACGGACCCACCTCATCACCCCTGCTGGCACCCATACCACGGACCAACCTCATCACCCCTGCTGGCACCCATACCACGGACCCACCTCATCACCCCTGCTGGCACCCATACCATGGACCCACCTCATCACCCCTCCTGGCACCCATACCACGGACCCACCTCATTACCCCTGCTGGCACCCATACCACGGACCCACCTCATCACCCCTGCTGGCACCCATACCACGGACCCACCTCATCACCCCTGCTGGCACCCATACCACGGACCCACTTCATCACCCCTGCTGGCACCCATACCACGGACCCACCTCATCACCCCTGCTGGCACCCATACCACGGACCCACCTCATCACCCCTGCTGGCACCCATACCACGGACCCACCTCATCACCAAACCATGCAAAATGGAGAAGTGGGGATACAAACTGGAAGAGTTAATATTAAGCCATAGTAGAATAAAATAAGAGATAGTGGATTGATGTGCAGGGAAACAGTGAACATGCAGTGATTAGATAGTGGAATAGGCATAACCCACCACCAATCTTCTCGCCACCCTCCCCCTCCGACACCCCAACTAGCGGGGAGGGTCCCCACCCCCCTGCCGGCACCCATACCCTTGACCACCGACCTACCTTTCCCAGCCACCACCACTACATATAACTGCCCAGGATAAGATAAATAGCAGTGATCATGACAGAAATAAGATGCTGTAGGATGTATACTATATGATCTCATACATCATAAAAGTTTTTAATGTGAAATAAGTCCCCACACTAATTACATCCCACATATCCATGCATTGACCTCATAACACTGCACCTGAATCCAGAGCTGAAAGGTAAAGTGAAGATCAGGTTCTTGTGGTACCCAGTTGCAAATAGGATACAGGCAGGATGGCAGTACAGTATACCTGTAGAAAATGTCAAAAGGCTCTTGGGAAAAAATCTAGATTCACATCCAACCTTTTCTTTTCAAAATATCATGTTACCTGTGCAAGAATAAACACTGCAACCAATAATGACATCTGTCTACATAGGTGTTTCTGGATCTGCAACTGGGATGTGGAACTATGGACAGATATCAGGAAAGCACTCAGGGGTTAATTTATTTATTTATTTATTTATTTATTTATTTATTAACAATTTAAGCATACATACAGAGGTACAAAAAATACAGATAAGAGCAGCATGCCAAAGCCACTTATACTATGCATAGCATTACGGGCTGGCTTAAAATTAACTAAGCAATGATGAAATCAGTGATAATACATTATTGTAAACAGATAAGTATAAAGCACAAATGAGTATTACAAAGACAGGTCATATGGCTGCTTGCATTGTTGTACATTCAGTCGTATGGAGTATTTTGTTAGGTAGTGTATTTAAAAAATAATAAAGTTAGATTGGGTTTTAGGTTTAACATTTATGTGATATAATTGTGAGAAACATTTAAGATATACAATTTATAAGGTTCAGTTATTCAGTATTTATTTGGTTTTGGGTGAGTAAGTGATTTTTGAGAAGAGACTTGAATTTATAAACAGGTAGTGTTTCTTTTATATTTACAGGTAATGAATTCCAGATTTTAGGGCCTTTTATGTGCATTGAGTTTTTGCATAGTGTGAGATGGACACGAGGAACATCTGTGCCTTGTGTTATGGTCATGTGTTCTGTTGAGGTTGGCAAGGAGATGTTTGAGGGGAGGGTTAATATCAGAGTTAAGTGTTCTATGTATGTAATAGGTGCAGTAATAAGTATGGATGTTTTGTATGGTGAGTAGGTTTAGTGTATTGAATATTGGTGGAGTGTGCTGCCTGTAGTGAGAATTTGTTATCATTCTAACTGCAGCCTTTTGTTGGGTAATTAGTGGTCTGAGATGGTTAATTGTTGTTGAGCCCCATGCATAAATTCCATAGGTGAGATAGGGGTAAATAAGAGAGTGATATAGGGCCACGAGGGCTGACTGTGGAACATAGTACCGTATCTTCGATAGTATGCCTACAGTCTTGGAAATTTTCTTAGAAATTTGTTGTATATGTGTATGAAATTTGAGTCTATTATCAAGGTGGATTCCTAAGAATTTTCCCTCTGTTAGCTTTGTGATAGGTGATCCGTTTATCACTATGTTAAGAGGGACATCTGTAGCTCTGTTACCAAACTGAATGAAGTAGGTTTTGTCAACGTTTAGTGTAAGTTTGTTAGTCCTCATCCAGGTAGATATTTTCTGTAATTCGGTATTTACAGTATTGGCTAGCGTGACTGGGCTCGGGTGAGAGAAGACGTATGTGGTGTCATCTGCAAAAAGTGTGGGTTTGAGTAATTGCGAAGCATTTGGAAGGTCATTTATGTATAGGAGAAAGAGAAGAGGGCCAAGGACACTTCCCTGTGGGACACCAACTGTAATTGGTTGTGCAGAAGAGTTTGCCCCATTTGTGTACACATATTGGCTTCTGTTGCTGAGGTATGACTTGAGGTAGTTGAGGGAGTGCCCTCTTATACCATAGTGTGACAATTTTACGTGGAGCAAGTCATGGTCAACTGTATCAAAAGCTTTACGTAAGTCAATGAAGATCCCCAGTGGGACTTCTTTTTTCTCTATTGCAGTGTATATATGTTCTAGCATGTGTATAATAGCATCATTAGTATTTTTATTAGGCCTGAATCCAAATTGGCAGGGGTTGAGTATGTTTCGGGAGATAAGGTAGGAGTAGATTCGTTTATGAATTAATTTTTCGAAGATTTTTGAGAGAGGGTGTAAGTTGGATATTGGCCTATAGTTATTCAACTCTGTTTGGTCTCCTCCTTTGTGGATCAGGGTGACCCTTGCTATTTTGAGTACTGTAGGGAAGGTGGAGGATTCAATGGATTTGTTAAAGAGTGTTGCAATGATTGGTGATAGCACTTGTGACACTTTTTTGTATATAAAGGGTGGTAAGGTATTTAAATCTCCTGCCTTGTTTTTTAGTGCGTTGATAATAAGGGAGACTTCGTATGGGTTAGTCGGAGCTAGGAACAGTGTGTTCAGGTAGTTGCCGGTGAGGTAGTCATTTGGTGGGGTATCTGAGCTTGGGATTTTATTGGCAAGGTTATGTCCTATAGTGGAGAAGAAATCATTGAGTCTGTTTGCTGTTTCTGTTGGTGGGAGTTGGGGTTCATCTGATTTTGCTAATTTTATTTCGCTATTTCGTGATATCTTTTTTGTTCCCAGAATTTCTGATAGGGTTTTCCAGGTCTTTTTTATATCACCTCGTAAGTTGGATAATCTGTTCTCATAATACAATTTTTTTGCCCTTCTTATCAGGCTGGTTAGGATTGACGAGTAACGTTTTGTTTGGTCTCTGGTTATGTGACCCATTCTGTACTGTTTTTCATATTGGTGTTTTGTATTTATGGATTTGAGAATGCTGGGTGTTAGCCAGGGACTGTTCAGTCTCATAGCTGTCATCTGTTTAGTTTTTTTTAGGGCAGTGCTTGTTATAGAGGTATTGGGTCTTTTTTAGAAAATTATTAATACATTCGTCAATATCTGTATAGGTTTCTAGCTCAGTGTGCCAGTCAATGTTTGCTACTGCTGTTGTGAAGTTATTAATGGCTGCCTCATTGTGAAGTCTGAAGGTGACTTTAGTAGTGTCTTGGGGTAGTTTACCAAGAGTTGTTATGAGGAAAGTAGGGTAGTGGTCTGTGGTATTATCTGTAATTATGCCTGATTTTAAAGGGGATATGGTGTTGGTCCAGATGTGGTCAAGTAGGGAAACACTAGTCTCTGTAACTCTTGTAGGTTTTGTTACTGTTGGTAGTAACATACAGTTACTCATTGTGTTTGTGAATTCAGTAACGTGTGGGTCCTGGTCTTGCAGGAGATTTATATTGAAGTCACCTGAGAGTAGTAAGTGATCTTTGTTCATGCGTGCATCAGTTATCATACTTCTTAGGTTTTGACTAAATTGGCTAATGTTTGATTGTGGAACTCTGTAGATGTTTATCAATGTGAGAGGTTTTTGTAGGTATTTGGATTTGAATTTAGCTATTATATATACCCCATGTTCATCCCTTGTGCAAGTATTAGTGATACATTCTAGTTGGTCTGAGTAATATATAGCTGTGCCACCCCCTTGTTGGTCTGGCCTACAGTTGTGTATGGTTGTGTAACCAGGAATGGCATAAACATCTGTACTATCAGGCTTTAGCCAGGTTTCAGTTAGTGTAATGATGGACATATTGGCATGTAAGGAATTTAGTAATGCTATGAGGTCATCGTAATGCTTGCTTAAAGATCTGATATTGTAGTTAAAGATAGTTATGTTGTTGTTGGCTCTGAGAAGTGCTTTTGATTGTTCTGCAGTGTAGTAATTACAGTAACTGTTTGATTCATTTAAGTCATTAAATAAGAGGTTGGTATCAGGATCAATGCTTGTAATCATAAGATTTGTAGTGAATCTATAGTTAAAATTAAGTATAAAACAAAATAAATGTTCTTAAGCTAAAAAATAGCACCTGAAGTGCTATTATATATTCCCCATGTTCATCCCTTGTGCAAGTATTAGTGATACATTCTAGTTGGAAAAAAGAAGGAACTATTGAATAGTCTACCTGGAATATATAGAGCATGGGAAGATAATCTATCTGGAATATATAGAGCATGGGAAGATAATCTATCTGGAATATATAGAGCATGGGAAGATAATCTATCTGGAATATATAGAGCATGGGAAGATAGGAGAGGAGTCAAGTCTAACACACAGAATGCCCAGTCTAGAACAACTGACCCAAAAATAAGCGGATACCCACTGGAAAAAAACACAATGAAAATAAATGGTATAAAATACCGACACAATGGAAACATAAACACATATGCAGTTTAATGTGATCCCTTATTGACAACGTTTCGCCCACATAGTGGGCTTTTTCAAGTCACACACAGATCTACCTGTGGGTGGAAGGTACGGAAGTATATATAGGCCTTCCACCCCAGGTAGATCTGTGTGTGACTTGACTGACTATAAATACTCCCGTACCTTCCACCCCAGGTAGATCTGTGTGTGACTTGAAAAAGCCCACTGTGTGGGCGAAACGTTGTCAATAAAGGACCACATTAAATTTCATATGTGGAAAAAACACAGGAAACAAAAACAACAGCTAGCTCAGTCCCCAGCCCTAGGGCTGACCCAGACCCAGCCCCCAGCCACTGTGAAAATCCAGATTCAGTTAGACTCCTCCACAGCCACCAATGCCATAACCCCTGCTACAGATGTAGTAGAGGAGTCCTCTTCTAGGGTAGACTCTTCTGCAGTCATCTCAGTCATATCCTCTAGTACAGATGTAGTAGAGGAGTTCTCTTCCAGGAAAAATGTTGGTGCCATGACAACAGATGGTGGTGTCTCTGGTTTGGCTATAGAGGACTGTAGTGCAGTTCTAGGGCCTGCATAGATTAGTAATACATCTAGTACGAATTGTACCCAGCCAAAAATAAAATGGTGCAAATTCTATGTTTGGGGCATCTGTAAACACGGAATATCAGGGAAAACGAATGAGGCATGCAACTTTGAGCATCCCAAAAATGCCGTGACCTCCTGTCTAAGGGAGTGTGTCGTTCCACCTCTTGCAGATACTTCCACCCTGAGATGTGTCAGTCTTCAGTCCTTGAAAAACAATGTTACAATACCACTTGCACTGCATACCATTTAAAAGGAACCAGGAGGCACACC
>NC_091370.1:20730180-20766876 GCF_038502225.1 Cherax quadricarinatus
ACAACATGAACACAAGTTAAAATGGTTCACAATATTTCTCTTCTAACTTACATAAACATATCTTCAGACAATGGTGATGTACCTAAACTTGTTATAGTGAGTCATAGTCCTTGAAACACTTCTCCAAACACACAAAACAAGGTGTGTGCACTTTGTTTGGTGCCTTTGTGTGTGTGCACTTTGTTTGGTGCCTTTGTGTGTGTGCACTTTGTTTGATGCCTTTGTGTGTGTGCACTTTGTTTGGTGCCTTTGTGTGTGTGCACTTTGTTTGGTGCCTTTGTGTGTGTGCACTTTGTTTGGTGCCTTTGTGTGTGTGCACTTTGTTTGGTGCCTTTGTGTGTGTGCACTTTGTTTGGTGCCTTTGTGTGTGTGCACTTTGTTTGGTGCCTTTGTGTGTGTGCACTTTGTTTGGTGCCTTTGTGTGTGTGCACTTTGTTTGGTGCCTTTGTGTGCGTGCACTTTGTTTGGTGCCTTTGTGTGTGTGCACTTTGTTTGGTGCCTTTGTGTGTGTGCACTTTGTTTGGTGCCTCTGTGTGTGTGCACTTTGTTTGGTGCCTCTGTGTGTGTGCACTTTGTTTGGTGCCTTTGTGTGTGTGCACTTTGTTTGGTGCCTTTGTGTGTGTGCACTTTGGTGCCTTTGTGTGTGTGCACTTTGTTTGGTGCCTTTGTGTGTGTGCAGTGATACTCATATACCCAGCTGTTGTACCACATACCAAGCTGTTGTACCATACACCCAGCTGTTGTACCATGTACCCAGCTGTTATACCATATACCCAGCTGTTGTGCCGTATACCCAGCTGTTGTGCCGTATACCCAGCAGTTGTACCATATATCCAGCTGCTGTACCATATATCCAGCTGTTGCACCATGTACCCAGCTGTTGCACCATGTACCCAGCTGTTGTACCACATACCCAGCTGTTGTACCATATACCCAGCTGTTGTACCATATATCCAGCTGCTGTACCATATATCCAGCTGCTGTACCATATAATCATCTCTCAGATATATTTCTAGTGTTCAGAACGTTATTTTCGGTCATTATATGTTCAAAACCAAAGGACGCTCATCCGTTTCATGATTATAATTGTTGGAGCAATCAACACGGCAAAAACTCATTTATTTATGGCTGGGAGTAAAACCTTTGCATCCTACGAGGCCTCTCCCACTGTATTTAAAATTGCTAGAATTTGAGAGTAGATGTGTGTCAGGAACCTGGGAAGGGAATAAGTGACGAAGTTCTAAGTGACAGCCACTGAGAGTGTTGATCCATGTGGGAAGTTCTAAGTGACAGCCACTGAGAGTGTTGATCCATGTGGGAAGTTCTAAGTGACAGCCACTGAGAGTGTTGATCCATGTGGGAAGTTCTAAGTGACAGCCACTGAAAGTGTTGATCCATGTGGGAAGTTCTAAGTGACAGCCACTGAAAGTGTTGATCCATGTGGGAAGTTCTAAGTGACAGCCACTGAAAGTGTTGATCCATGTGGGAAGTTCTAAGTGACAGCCACTGAGAGTGTTGATCCATGTGGGAAGTTCTAAGTGACAGCCACTGAGAGTGTTGATCCATGTGGGAAGTTCTAAGTGACAGCCACTGAAAGTGTTGATCCATGTGGGAAGTTCTAAGTGACAGCCACTGAAAGTGTTGATACATGTGGGAAGTTCTAAGTGACAGCCACTGAGAGTGTTGATCCATGTGGGAAGTTCTAAGTGACAGCCACAGTGTTGATGGGAAGTTCTAAGTGACAGCCACTGAAAGTGTTGATCCATGTGGGAAGTTCTAAGTGACAGCCACTGACAGTGTTGATCCATGTGGGAAGTTCTAAGTGACAGCCACTGAGAGTGTTGATCCATGTGGGAAGTTCTAAGTGACAGCCACTGAGAGTGTTGATCCATGTGGGAAGTTCTAAGTGACAGCCACTGAGAGTGTTGATCCATGTGGGAAGTTCTAAGTGACAGCCACTGAGAGTGTTGATCCATGTGGGAAGTTCTAAGTGACAGCCACTGAGAGTGTTGATCCACGTGGGAATATGAGTACCAGTGTGGATCATCTGGAACTAATTTACAGTTGCTAAGAAGCACTACAGTGGCCCTGATTTTATTTATACTGTGTACAACGACTATGCGAATCTGTTTTCTCAAGTCTAGGCCTTGGAGGCCTCTTATGCCACATATAAAACTCCATAACAGTGAAAGTTATATGTCGAATGGTATGCAGATTTAATAATAGCTATTAATAAAAGAATAATGTTAATGTTATTATAA
This sequence comes from Cherax quadricarinatus, assembly GCF_038502225.1. Classification (NCBI taxonomy): domain Eukaryota; kingdom Metazoa; phylum Arthropoda; class Malacostraca; order Decapoda; family Parastacidae; genus Cherax; species Cherax quadricarinatus. The sequence continues at coordinate 20,732,442 of NC_091370.1, forward strand.
AATAATAATAATAATAATAATTATATGTTACAGAGGTCACTTATGTAATAATAATAATACTGTATATATGCTATAGAGGTCACATATTAAAAATAATAATAATAATAATAATAATAATAATAATAATAATAATAATAATATTATTATTATTAATATAATATAATGAATATATCCTACAGAGGTCACTTAAGAAAGAAATAAACACTATAATTTATGCAATTATTTTTATAACTCATTAAAATTCTACAGTAAAATATGTGCACAAAAGAAATACAAGGAAATTATTAGAGGTGAAATAACATTAATATCATACATGAGTTAAACATGTTAACTTTCTGAGCTTGTTTCCTTCCTCTTTTAGGCCTGCAGGATTCTTCCCACAGGCATGCTGGTTCCTAGGTAGGAGGAAGGATACCGGGGTCCATCCCATTCTGTTGAGGTTCTTGGCGGTGGCGTAGTTTGCCGTGGAATCTGGATCGCCTGGGAATGTCCCGATCCCTCTCCGGTATCCTGGAGGGTGGCTTTAGGTGTCTTTCAGGCGACGGGTGTATCTCTGGAAGCTGCCTTTCAGATTCCGGGGAGGTGGCCGAAGGAGGTATGCTTTGTGGCAGATATCCAGCCGTCCTCTCTTTTGTCCACCGAGGTAGCTCGGCAGATGTGAGGTTCCTATCATGGACTGCTGGTTTACTAGCATGAAGGGTAGGGCATGGCACAGGTTAAGATAAGATAAGATTTCGTTCGGATTTTTAACCCCGGAGGGTTAGCCACCCAGGATAACCCAAGAAAGTCAGTGCGTCATCGAGGACTGTCTAACTTATTTCCATTGGGGTCCTTAATCTTGTCCCCCAGGATGCGACCCACACCAGTCGACTAACATCCAGGTACCTATTTGCTGCTAGGTGAACAGGACAACAGGAGGTGTAAGGAAACGTGTCGAAATGTTTCCACCCGCCGGGAATCGAACCCGGGCCCTCCGTGTGTGAAGCGGGAGCTTTAGCCACCAGGCCACCGGGCCACCGGGCCTTGCTGCATCTGCACTACTTACGGTTCTGAGGTACTCTTGGGTGTGAAGAGAGATTTCTGGCCCTTTCATTCCTCCTAGGAACTATTCCTCCCTGCTCCTCCCTTTTTTTATTTTTTTTTTTATTTTTATTTTCTTCTTTCTTTTTTTTTCTTAAAAGCATAAAGAAAAGAAGTAACCTAACCATGGAGAACCCAATCCACGAACCTACTACCCCTGGGCCCCTTCTTGATACTGCACCCCATTCTGATCCTGCCTCATTTTTTGACCACTCTTTGGACACTCCTGATGCCCCTGTACCTATTGCTGGTGCTGTTTCCTCACCCGCATCAGGTACCGGGGTTTCGACTGACTCCTTCAATTTGTCTGGCCTCCGCTTTCCTTTGACTATGCTTCCGGCCTCTCCCTCTACGGTGTGGCAATTTTTGAATCACTAGCCCGTTCCACGTCGGACCAACTCCGGTCCCACTCCGAAACGCCAACGACAATTGCCTGATGATACTTCACCACCTTCTCGTTCTTCTCAGAAAAAATCAACACGCCTTGCACTCCCTTTCCATGCTCAGTTTTGGAATGCACAATGGACTAAATTCTTTACTTTACGACTGACTTCCTCTACTGCCTATCTTTCTGACCATAGTATTGGCAAAGCGCTCCTACACCATGTTGGTAGAGATATTTCCTTTCATGCTCTGAAGAGTGGTACGTGCATCATCACTGTCCAGAATGCTACCCAAGCTCATGATCTTTCTCTTCTTTCACATATCAATACTATTCCTGTCACTATCGAAAAACATCATTCCCTCAATTCTTGTAGTGGTACTGTCGTTCTGCCCCATACCATAATCCAACAGAATTTCCAGATATGTGGCAATGACATTCTCTAACAGCTGGAACTCCAAGATCTCCCAATCCTCAAGGTAGACACTTATGTCCTTCCTGCCCACGGGGGGGGGGGAGACGATTCCCTTGCAATGTGGCTCCAATAACTTTTGATAGCCGTGAACTCCCATCCTCTGTTTATGTAGCAAGACATCAGTTACAAGTTTGAAAGGTGATCCCTACACCACAACAGTGTAGAAATTGCTGGTGATTTGGTCACCCAGAGAAATATTGCAGATCTATAGACGAATGCCTAGTCTGTGGTGCCAATGACCATTCTAATACGTCTTGCAGTCGACCTCCCTCTTGCCTTAATTGTCGTGAAGCTCACCCTTCATACTCTCGCCATTGCCAGGTCTACTTAAATGAGCGAGAAATCCGTTGCCTCAAAGAGGCAGAAGGTCTCCCTTATGCTATGACAGTTTCTCATTTCCACCTCCAAGGGAGACTGCCCCATGTTTCTTGTTCTCATGTTTCAAAACGTCCCCCCACATCTTTTTTCCCATCTTCTACAGCCTCCTCTGTGGTTACCCCTCCCATAGTTACTCCTGTATCTAATTCTTTTGCTGTCCTGGGCACAGACGTCCCTACTTCAACATCTCACATCTTCGCGTTCTCCCTCACAAGCCCCGGTATCGACAAGACCTCGTACGACACCTATTAATCACCTCTCTACTTCTCAGAAGTCCAAAAAATCCCCATTGCTCAAATCTTCTTTGCCCCCTCCTTCCCTTCTTCCCTTCTTCCACCTCTACATTTTACCTTTCCAGTCTCTGTGACTGGTTCTTCCCATCTCACTGGATCTATAACAAGTGTGGAGGTTCAAACTCCTCCTTGTACTGTGCCTTCCTCCCCTGTCCCCTCCCAAGTTTCTCCCTCTTCTGCCACCTCCCAGGTTTCTGCCTCTTCTGTCCCCTCCCACACTTCTCCAGTTCCAAACACTCTTTCGTCCCCACCCTACTTTGGTACAGTCCATTACTATCCCAATCTTTACTCACCCTCCTCCTTCTATCTCCAACATTGTCTCCCATACAAGGTCTTTGAATTCAGAGACACTTGAAGCTATTTCAGAATATATTGCAGAGACTAAACCTTCAATGGACACTGATCCACCTCCTGTTCCTTCTCTTCCCTCCCCTCCATCTCCACAACTTTCTTTGCAACTCTCCGTTCCTTCGTTGCTTGAACATTTTCTGATGCCACCGCACGTAGACTTTTCTAACCCCCTCTAGTCTGTAGGTTCCCTTACCTGCGGATTCCTGGTATTTTTCTCGTTGCCAATCATGGCCTATTTACAGTGGAATATCCATGGCCTCAGGGGTAATTGGGGTGAGCTTCGGATGTAGCTTTCCAGGTTTTCCCCTGCTGGTGTTTGCTTACAAGAACCAAAATTACACTCAGCTGTTTTCCAACCCATCTCAGGCTATAATTTATTGTATTCATTGGATCCTTTTTCTGATGGGATCTTCAATGAAAGTGCCCTTCTTCTTAGCAATGATATTCCGTACTGTCAACTATTTGTTCATACCTCACTGCATTACACTGCAGCCTGTATCCACTTGAATAAGTGGTTTGCAATATGTTCTTTGTATCTCTCCTCGGGCATTTTCTATCCCAGATTTAGCCTTTCTTGTTTCATCCTTACCACCACAACTTCTGTTGGTGATTTTAATGCCCACCATTTCCTCTGGGGAGGATCTCATTGTGACTCATGTGGCATTCAGTTGGAGGCTTTTCTCGCTTCTCACCACCTCCATGTTTTAAATACGGGTACTCCCACCCATTTTGATCCTCATACTCATACTCTCTTTTGCATCGATCTCTCGGTCTGCTCTTCTTCCACTGCACTAGACTTTGCCTGGTCTGTTCTACCGGACTTACATGACAGCGATCATTTTCCACTCATTCTTACTTCTCCTTCATATTCACCACCTCTTCGTAGCCCTCCCTGACAATTTGATCGAGCATTGTTACCTTTACTCGCAACTCACTGCTTTTAGTGAGGTTCCTTCTTCATCCTCCATTGATGAGCTTTAACACCTCTTCTCGACGTCAGCTTCTCATTCTATACCCAAAACCTCAGACAGGCATTCTCAGAAGTGCATGCCATGGTGGTCTTATGCTTGTGCTCGGGCAGTCCATTTGAAACACGATGTGTGGGGCAGGTGCTGGTACAATAGAACCACAGAGAGACTTCTTGATTTTAAGCACAAGTGAGCGGTTGCTCGCCGTGTCATCCGTGATGCTAAATGCACTTGCTGGCGAGATTTTGTTTCCACCATCGCCTCGGCTTCCTCTATGAGTGCAGTCTGGAAAAAAGTACGGAATCTGAGAGGTAAATACTCTCCTGACCCGGCTCCTGTTCTGCAGGTTGCCGGTGTTGATATAGCAAACCCTCTTGACGTTGCCATTGAAATTGGCAATCATCTGGTCCGTATGTCTCAGGGGCTCCATCTATGCCCCTCGTTTCTTTCCTCAAAGTCTGCCAGAGAGTTAGCACCCTTAGACTTTTCTTCTTTCAATGAAGAATCTTATAATGTGCCTTTTACACTTCTGGAACTGAAGGCAACAAACGCGGCTTGCCGATCATCGGCAGCTGGGCCTGACGGCATTCATATTCGGATGTTACAACATTTACATCAGTCAGCCCTTACAGTCCTCTTACAACTCTTCAATCTTATTTGGTCACAAAGAGTTCTTCCCAAGTTGTGGAAATCTGCCATTGTTTTCCCTTTCCGCAAACCAGGTACTACGGGACATGATGACTCCCACTATTATCCCATTGCTCTTACCAGTGCAGTTTGCTAAGTGATGGAACGTCTAGTAAACCGACGTTTAATGTGGTATCTAGAGACACACAACAGTCTCTCCACTAGTCAATATGCCTTTCGTGAGGGCCGTTCACCATAGACCCCTTTCTAAGCTTGGATACATATGTTTGTAATGCCTTTGCAAATAACCACTCAGTTATTGTCATATTTTTTTTGATCTTAAGAAGGCATATGACACAACTTGGAAGTATAATATTTTGGCCCAAGCCCACTCCTTAGGCCTCTGAAGCAATCTACCATCATTCCTTAAGAACTTTTTAACTGAGAGGCAATTCTGTGTTCGGGTTAATAATGTGCTCTCCCCGGACTTTGTCCAAGCTGAAGGTGTCCCCCAGGGATGTGTTCTGAGCACAACACTTTTTCTCCTTGCTATAAATGATTTGGCCTCTCTTCTACCATCCAATATTTGGTCATCATTCTATGTTGATGATTTTGCTATTGCTTGTGCAGGTGCTGACTGTTACCTCATTACAGTTTCTCTCCAGCATGCGGTCGACCATGTTTCCAATTGAGCCACAACGCATGGGTTTAAATTTTTCAGTACTAAAACTCACCAAATTACTTTCACTAGACATTCTGTCATCTCCACTCATCCTTTGTACCTCTATGGCTCACATATCCCTGAAAGTGATGCTCTCAAGTTTCTAGGGCTTCTCTTTGACCGTAGGTTATCCTAGAAACCTCACATTACCTCTCTGAAAGCAAATTGTCACACCCGGTTGAACCTTCTTAAAACTCTTGCTCATCTTTCATGGGAAGCTGATCGTCAAACTCTCCTTCGCCTACATTCAGCCCTCATTTTATCGAAACTCGATTATGGTGACCAGATCTCCTGCTACTATCTCTAGCCTTAATCTCATCCATCACCAGGGATTATGTTTATGCATTGGTGCTTTTCGCTCTTCCCCTGTTGAGAGCCTCTATGCTGAAATGAATATTCCATCCTTGTCCGATCGCCATGATGCCCATTGCCTTTGCTACTATGTTCACTCTCATGTCATGATCTCCGTAATCCTTCCATATATAGAATAGTCAACGATGTTAGTAGACATTCTTTATTTGTTCATCGCCCCTGTTTGCTCCATCCCTTCTCTCTTCGCCTACATTTGCTCTTGTATTTTCTTCAGTTACCACCTTTCTATGTTCATGTAGCATCTCACTTTTCCCTGCACCCTGGGAAGTTCCAGCTGTTCGAGTCAGTTCTTTCTCACTCCCATGTGTGATAGCCCAACTGCCTATGGTAGCTTCGTGCTCTCTTTTTCTTGACCACTTCCACTCTCATTCTCATGCCATAGTAGTGTACACAGATGGCTCTAAGTCTTTTGATGGCATCGGATTCGTGGCATCGTTTCCAGACAGTGCCGTGCGAGGACATTTACTATCCTTGGCTAGCATTTTTACAGATGAATTGTATGCCATTCTTGCAGTACTTATCCGTATTGCATCTATGCCTGTGTCATCATTTGTGGTTGTCTCAGACTCCCTTAGTGCTTTACAGGCTATGCGAAAATTTGATACACCTTACCCCCTAGTTCTCCGTATCCAACTTTGGCTACACCGCATCTCTACCAAGCATAAAGATGTTGTTTTTTGTTGGGTCCCTGGTCATGTTGACATACAGGGCAATGAACAGGCAGACACTGCTGCACGGTCAGGAGTACATGACCTACCAGTTTCATATAGAGGTGTTCCATTTACGGACTATTTTGCTGTAATAGCTACCCACTTTCACACCCGTTGGCAACAACGTTGGTCTAATCTGCTCGGTAACAAACTTCAGTCTATTAAACCGAGTATAAGTTACTGGCCGTCTTCTTGTCATCAGTGTCGAGGGTGGGAGACTACTCTCTCCCGTCTTTGCATTGGCCACACTCGTCTTACTCTTGAGTATCTCATGGAGAGGCACCCTGTTCCTCTCTGTGAGAAGTGTCAGGTTCCAGTATCGGTTAGCCACATTCTGTTAGACTGCCCACTCTATCAACGAGCATGCAGAATTTACCTCCAACGTCGTCTCCTCTCACCTACTCATTCTTTACCTTTCCTTCTTGCTGATGGACCCTCCTTTAATCCTGACTCATTGACTTCTTGACAACGACTGATTTACTCCACAAACTCTGATATCTTTCACACTCCCCTCCGCCTTTTCTACCTCAGTCTCTTGCTACCCTCTACCCCTGCACTATCCACTGCCCTGCTGTTCTCCGTAACCTACTAATCATCCCTCTTCCTTTTGCCACCTGATACCCTCTCTTCCTGACCTGCAGCACTGTATAGCCATTGTGGTTTAGCGCTTCTTTTTGATAATAATAATAATAATAATAATAATAATAATCTGTGATCCTTAATTATTTCAACAATAACTCTACCATACATCTTACCAAGTATACTTAACAGGCTTTATCCCATATAATTCTTAAGCTCTCTTTTGTCCCTTGTGCCTTCATACAAAGGAACTATGCACACACTCTCCAATCCTAGGCACCTTTCCCTCTTTCATACTTTTATTAAATGAAAGCACCAACCAGTTCAGCACTATATTCCCACCTGCCTATAATATTTCTGCCTTGACCACATCAACCCAGCTGTTTCAACCCTTTTGTTTCTACCCACAGCCTCTGGCACCTCCCTCACATTCACATCTGGCTCATCATCACTCCTAGGATGTGCTATACCTCCCTGGCCAATGCACAAAATCACAGTTTCCTTCTCCTCCTCAATATTTAAAAGTTCCTCAAAATATTCCCACCTTAATACCTCCAATTCCCAATCTAATAATTCTCCTCTTCCGTTTATACTGTCAAAGTCATTTGTTCCCTGGATTCTCAAATTTCTCGGCATACAATACACCAAGTACATCCCCTGAGCATGTGAAATAAATTATAAGTACCACTGTCTTCAAAAGAAAACAAGGTCCTGCAAATCTTTTTAAGATGATCTTTGGAGAATATATAAACTTCCAGATAAAAGCAATAACCACTTGTTTGATTAAGCATTAATCCAAGAAGCCAGAACTATTATTTAATTTTTGGAGAAGCACTAAATCTGTAAGGATAGTACAATGCCTAGGAAATAGTTGATCAGCTTTGATACCAAAAAGTAACAAGAAATACTATAAATTCCTTTATGTTTAAATTATTATATTCATATTTGCTCCAAGGAAGGTAGATAAGTGGTTCAGAGAACCGATAAGTTGATGAATTAGTCACATGTACAATACTTCCTTATTTTTAATTAGTCACATGTACAATACTTCCTTATTTTTAATTAGTCACATGTACAATACTTCCTTATTTTTATTATAGAAACCTTTTACCACAGAGTTGCTTCGTCTGTCCGGCACCAAGATGAATAGTGGAAAGTAGATAAATGCAGAATAATACGATCCTTTATCGACTACGTTTCTCCCATATAGTGGGATTTATCAAATAAACAGATCTACCTGGGCGAAGAGTACATGAGTAAATGTACAGTGGAGAGCCAGGTGGAGAATGTTGGGAAGGTTGGATTCATGGTGGATCAGCATGTGATAAGATAGAGATAAGATAAGATTTCGTTCGGATTTTTAGCCCCGGAGGGTTAGCCACCCAGGATAACCCAAGAAAGTCAGTGCGTCATCGAGGACTGTCTAACTTATTTCCATTGGGGTCCTTAATCTTGTCCCCCAGGATGCGACCCACACCAGTCGACTAACACCCAGGTACCTATTTGCTGCTAGGTGAACAGGACAACAGGTGTAAGGAAACGTGTCGAAATGTTTCCACCCGCCGGGAATCGAACCCGGGCCTTCCGCGTGTGAAGCGGGAGCTTTAGCCACCAGGCCACAGGGCCACGCATGGGATAACAGTGATGAAGTTTCCTGGCAAGGGGTTCAGATGTGTTTTAAAAACCGTTGTTCTGGTTGAAATTGTTAAATATATTCAGATGAGTGATGACTGCAAGATCTTGGGGCACTAACAATGATGATCTGATAAGAAATATCACCATATCAAAAACAATATACTCAGATCACAACATAATTGAGGTTCAGTCATGTATGCGCGGAGCCCCAGACCGACATAAGGAGATTAGTCACGAGGGAGCATTCACCAAATTCAACTTCAATAACAAAAACATAAAGTGGGACCAAGTAAACCAAGTCCTAACCGATATAAGCTGGGAAGATATACTAAGCAACACAGACCCCAACTTATGCCTAGAACAGATTAACTCGGTAGCACTCGATGTATGCACAAGGCTTATTCCTCTAAGAAAAAGGAGGAGTAGATGTAAAACAGAAAGAGACAGGCGCTCCCTTTACAGGCGACGGAAAAGAATAACAGAGCGGCTAAAAGAGGTCAATATATCTGAAATGCGTAGGGAGACACTGGTCAGAGAAATAGCAAGCATCGAACTTAAGCTAAAAGAATCCTTTAGGAGTCAGGAATCGCGGGAAGAACTAAAAGCCATAAATGAAATCGAAAGAAACCCAAAGTATTTCTTCTCCTATGCCAAATCAAAATCGAGAACAACGTCCAGTATTGGGCCCCTACTTAAACAAGATGGGTCCTACACAGATGACAACAAGGAAATGAGTGAGCTACTCAAGTCCCAATATGACTCAGTTTTTAGCAAGCCGCTAACCAGACTGAGAGTCGAAGATCAAAATGAATTTTTTATGAGAGAGCCACAAAATTTGATTAACACAAGCCTATCCGATGTTATCCTGACGCCAAATGACTTCGAACAGGCGATAAATGACATGCCCATGCACTCTGCCCCAGGGCCAGACTCATGGAACTCTGTGTTCATCAAGAACTGCAAGAAGCCCCTATCACGAGCCTTTTCCATCCTATGGAGAGGGAGCATGGACACGGGGGTCGTCCCACAGTTACTAAAAACAACAGACATAGCCCCACTCCACAAAGGGGGCAGTAAAGCAACAGCAAAGAACTACAGACCAATAGCACTAACATCCCATATCATAAAAATCTTTGAAAGGGTCCTAAGAAGCAAGATCACCACGCATCTAGAAACCCATCAGTTACACAACCCAGGGCAACATGGGTTTAGAACAGGTCGCTCCTGTCTGTCTCAACTATTGGACCACTACGACAAGGTCCTAAATGCACTAGAAGACAAAAAGAATGCAGATGTAATATATACAGACTTTGCAAAAGCCTTCGACAAGTGTGACCATGGCGTAATAGCGCACAAAATGCGTGCTAAAGGAATAACAGGAAAAGTCGGTCGATGGATCTATAATTTCCTCACTAACAGAACACAGAGAGTAGTCGTCAACAGAGTAAAGTCCGAGGCAGCTACGGTGAAAAGCTCTGTTCCACAAGGCACAGTACTCGCTCCCATCTTGTTCCTCATCCTTATATCCGACATAGACAAGGATGTCAGCCACAGCACCGTGTCTTCCTTTGCAGATGACACCCGAATCTGCATGACAGTGTCTTCCATTGCAGACACTGCAAAGCTCCAGGCAGACATCAACCAAATCATTCAGTGGGCTGCAGAAAACAATATGAAGTTCAACGATGAGAAATTTCAATTACTCAGATATGGTAAACATGAGGAAATTAAATCTTCATCAGAGTACAAAACAAATTCTGGCCACAAAATAGAGCGAAACACCAACGTCAAAGACCTGGGAGTGATCATGTCGGAGGATCTCACCTTCAAGGACCATAACATTGTATCAATCGCATCTGCTAGAAAAATGACAGGATGGATAATGAGAACCTTCAAAACTAGGGAGGCCAAGCCCATGATGACACTCTTCAGGTCACTTGTTCTATCTAGGCTGGAATATTGCTGCACACTAACAGCACCTTTCAAGGCAGGTGAAATTGCCGACCTAGAAAATGTACAGAGAACTTTCACGGCGCGCATAACGGAGATAAAACACCTCAATTATTGGGAGCGCTTGAGGTTCCTAAACCTGTATTCCCTGGAACGCAGGAGGGAGAGATACATGATTATATACACCTGGAAAATCCTAGAGGGACTAGTACCGAACTTGCACACGAAAATCACCCACTACGAAAGCAAAAGACTTGGCAGACGATGCACCATCCCCCCAATGAAAAGCAGGGGTGTCACTAGCACGTTAAGAGACCATACAATAAGTGTCAGGGGCCCGAGACTGTTCAACTGCCTCCCAGCACACATAAGGGGGATTACCAACAGACCCCTGGCAGTCTTCAAGCTGGCACTGGACAAGCACCTAAAGTCAGTTCCGGATCAGCCGGGCTGTGGCTCGTATGTTGGTTTGCGTGCAGCCAGCAGCAACAGCCTGGTTGATCAGGCTCTGATCCACCAGGAGGCCTGGTCTCAGACCGGGCCGCGGGGGCGTTGACCCCCGGAACTCTCTCCAGGTAAACTCCAGGTAAACTAAGTGTCTTCTTCCCTGACGGTGAGTCTTGAGTACATGTAGTTGATTAAATAATTGTGGAAGTCTCGGTATAGAACACAGGCATTCCTCAAATCTTCCATTTTCTAAGTGTATTGGTGTTCTGAAATACGAGTTTGGAGAACTTTTGATATCCACCTATAATTGGTTGCAGTCGTTACAAGGGATTGTGCACACTCTTGCAGAGGATTGAACCCAGTGGAGTCTCTTACTGTCCTGCCTTTGATGGTGGTGGATTTGGATGCATATATGTACTTGAAATTCTGTATTGGAAAATATGTTGGATACGTGTTTGGCAATGCAACTGATGGGGACGACAATGTACCTCATTTCGGTAGTAGCTTGTCTGGGTGAGTTGTTATATGCACGGTGATTGCAATCTCTTAATGATGTGTTGAGGATAGTGAGCTTAAGAAAATATTTGTTCGATGAAAGAACAGTCTTCCTCAAGCAATGTTTACTTTTGGTGTCGTGGTGACAGTAGAAGTGAAATATTGTGATAGGCTGGCATACCATTCAAGGAAGTCTAACATACCCAGCATGCACATCTAACATACTCTTCAAGCATGTTAACATACTCTGGAGTTTTGAGACTCTTTGACAGAGGTTTCAAACCCCACCCGTGGTATGATTTGTTTGCAATCGTGTCATTACAATTTCGTGAGTCACTCAGCAAGCATGTCTAACATATGTGATGAATGGTTTAGAAAACCGACAAGTTGAAGGACTATTCTTATGAAAAGAAAATATAGAATAAATAATAATGGAAGAAAATATAAAATTTTATTGTAAATATCCAAAAATATAATTATATAAAATGTAAAACAAACGTGAAATTTTGCTAACTGAAGTTAATAATGGAAAATAAAATATATAAATTTTGTGAAGCGAAAGTAATATATATAATGACAGGTCTTCCAATACGTCCATGGATGTAGCAAGAAGCTCTTAGGATTCACAATGAATGAGAAGCCTATTGTGAGATGAGGTAATCGCTGCTGGACGTGTTTCAAGTATAAACTTCAACCCTAAATCGAAAGTATCAACACCAACAGTTGTTTCATTGAAAGAAGATGTTGGCTTTGTGTACTCTATGGAGTTCCTCTGATGCACTTTGAAGACAACAGATTATCAATTATAAGGGAGAAGCGACACACCACTGTGTTCAGTTAAAGATGAGATTAGGGGACGCGTAATGCACATCTTGGTGTCTCCGTTATTTGTCTTCCAATTTTTTTCTTTTTGGTATACCTTTAGAAGCACATATTTAGAATGATGTGAAAAAGTTTCATTAAGAATGGCCAGCAAACAACTGAGAAAAAAAATTATGATTGTGACATATGGCAGTCACCTCTTCCGGTCTGGTGGTATTAGCAGTGCTGCTGACACTCCCCACTCGTAGAATACAATGGACCCTCGCCTAACGATATTAATACATTCCTAAGAGCTCAACATTAGGCGAAATTATCGTTAGCCGAATTAACTTTCCAAATAAGAAATAACGGAAATCAAATTAATCCGTTCCTGACACCCCAAAGTATGAAAAAAAAATTTATCATATGAAACATTAATTTTAATGCACACACTGAAGAAGACATGTACAATTACATGACACTTACCATTATTGAAGATCTGGTGATGATTGATGGGATGGGAGGAGGGGAGTGTGTGGATGGTGTTAATGTTTAGAAGGGGAATCCCCTTCCATTAGGACTTGAGGTATCAAGTCTTTTTCCGGGGTTACTTCCCTTCTTTTAATGCCACTAGGACCAGCTTGAGAGTCACTGGACCTATGTTGCACAACATATCTCTCCATAGAGGCCTGTACCTCCCGTTCCTTTATGACATTCCTAAAGTGTTTCACAACATTGTCATTGTAATAGTCACCAGCACGGCTTGCAATAGCTGTGTGAGGGTGATTCTCATCAAAAAAGGTTTGCACTTTAAGCCATATTGCACACATTTCCTTAATCTTTGAAGTAGGCAACTTCCTCAGTTTCTCTATCCCCTCCTCTGAAGCAGTTTCCTCAGGTCTGGCCTCTTGCTGTTGAAGATGATCTAGCAGCTCATCAGTGGTTAGCTCATCATTGTCCTTCTCCACCAACTCTTCCACATCCTCCGCACTAACCTCCAACTCCAATGCCACAATGCATTCCTCAACCGGCATACACTTCTCAGGGTTAGCCTCAAATCCTTCAAAATTCCTTTTGTCTACTCATTCTGACCACAGTTTCTTCCAAGCAGAGTTCAAGGTCCTCTTAGTCACTCCCTCCCAAGCCTTACCTACAATGTTTACACAATTGAGGATGCTAAAGTGATCTCTCCATAACTCTCTTAGAGTCAATTGAGTGTCTGTGGTCACTACAAAGCACCTTTCAAACATAGCTTTTGTGTAGAGTTTTTTGAAGTTTACAATGACCTGCTGGTCCATGGGCTGCAGGAGAGGAGTGGTATTAGGAGGCAAAAACTTGACCTTAATGAAGCTCATGTCCCCAGAAAGTCGCTCTGCCACGTCTGAAGGATGACCAGGAGCATTGTCTAATACCAGAAGGCACTTAAGGTCCAATTCATTTTCCAGGAGGTAATTTTTCACAGTTGGGGCAAATGCATGGTGTAACCAGTCATAGAAAAGGTCTCTAGTGACCCATGCCTTATTGTTTGCCCTCCACAGCACACACAAATTAGCCTTGAGGACATTGTTTTTCCTGAACACTCTGGGAGTTTCAGAGTGACACACCAATAAAGGCTTCACTTTGCAATCACCACTAGCATTAGCACACATCAACAGAGTAAGCTTGTCTTTCATAGGCCTGGGAGCGCCTTTTCCTCCTGAGTAATGTAGGTCCTGCTGGCATTTTCTTCCCAAACAGGCCTGTTTCGTCACAATTAAACACTTGTTCAGGTTTCAATTCTTCACTGTCTATGTACTCCTTGAATTCCTTCACATATTTTTCAGTTGTTTTTTGGTCTGAACTGGCAGCCTCACCATGCCTTATCACACTATGTATGCCACTACGATTCTTAAATCTCTCAAACCAACCTTTGCTGGCCTTAAATTCACTCACATCACCACTAGTTGCAGGCATTTTTTCAATTAAATCCTCATTCAACTTCCTAGCCTTTTCACATATGATCGCTTGAGAGATGCTATCTCCTGCAATCTGTTTTTCGTTTATCCACACCAATAACAGTCTCTCAACATCTTCTGTCACTTGCGATCTCTGTTTCGAAAACATAGTTGCACCTTTGTCAAGAACAGCTTCCTTGATTGCCATTTTCTTGGCCTCAATAGTAGCGATGGTTGATTGGGGTTTTGTGTACAATTTGGCCAGCTTGGAGACACACACTCCACTTTCATACTTAGCAATGATTTTTTTCTTCATATCCATAGTAATTCTAATCCTTTTTGCTGTAGGGTTGGCACTAGAAGCTTTCTTGGGGTCCATGGTGACTTATTTTGCAGGTGAAATCACTAAAAACGCTGTGATAATATGAAATGTTCTGATTGTATGTTTTGGTGCGCCCGCGGTGGCTGCCTTGTAAACACTGGCACCCATGGGACAAGTGAGGTGCGCTCACGCCGCAAGTGGATGCATCTCGAACTGAACGAATCGCGTTGGGCGAGTTTTTTTAGTGCTAGTCGAGACAAAAATTTTGCGTTAAAATGTATCACTAGCCAGATTCAACGTTAGGTGATGCTATCGTTTCCCGAGGGTCCACTGTACATCTAACCAGAATTTCATATGAAATAAATGAATGTAACATAGCTTATCTTCATGCTGAAAAAAAAAACATTTGATACGCTTTTGACACTCGCCAAAATATCTGCTTTTTTACCCCCCCACAAACAAACAAAATATTTGAGATGTTCCAAACTTTGTTTCACTAAATACAAACATGCTTTGTTTTATGTTCCCTGTGAAAATCATTTCAATCTAATCATTAATAATGGAGGAGGTTCAAGCAATAGGCTAAAATCGAGATAATCGCGGAAACACATTCACGCCTCATTTACTTCAAAAGATTCACAAAAATCGCCTTATTTTGGGATATTTCTATATTTTAAATATCATTTCTTATTGTTTCCCATATTAATATATCGTTTTCTTTGAGAACAACAGTGAGGCAATAGAGAAAACCATTTATTTATAGGCAGGAACATGGCTAGACAAAGGTCTCCGATGCCTGCACTCTCCGTTATCCACGGCCACGCTAGCTGGTCCAGTGGCTAACGCGACGGTCTGGAGTTTTGAGACTCTCTGACCACGGGTTCAAATCCCGTCCATGGTATGGTTTGTTTGCAATCTTGTCATTACGGTTTCGTGAGTCATGTTAACGGCTTTGAGGGGACTTGAGCTAGAGTTCGTCACGGTCACGCTAGCTGGAGATTCGTCTGTAAAAACTTGCATTTGTGGTCACAGAGGTGCCTGTGCTAACCTTCCTATGGTGTAGAAATATACCTAGTTGGATGAATCTTATTGTGGCTAGCTGGTCTAGTGACTAACGCGACGGTCTGGAGTTTTGAGACTCTCTGACCGCGGGTTCAAATCACGTCCGTGGTATGGTTTGTTTACAATCGTGTCATTACGATTTCGTGAGTCAATATGCTCCATAACCTGTATCAATATTGAGTGTGAATTATCCTTAGTCTGTGTGGAAATTTATTTGGTCCAAATAGTTCCACAGCTCAGATCCAGCATGGCCGTCTGGTCGTCTGAGCCGAGCGGCCCTTAAACCCTCCCAAACAAGGCATTCTCTGGTTGGCGGTTGTTGGTAAGCTTATTTAATTTATAGATTTACTCTTCAGGGAAGGAGTAGGTAGTTTTACTGGTAGTACACTAATATTAGGTTTACTAAGGCATCTGTAGATAATGATAGAGTAGACCTAAGACCTTAACATAGGTAGTAATAGGCCGATAATGTAGGCAAACACTAGGATAAGTTAGCTAGGGAGAACTGGCAGCCCTAGCTTGAATGGCGGGGCGCAGGTCACAAAGACAGAATAGCGTCCTTCTTACGATAGACACCGACTGGACAAGACATGCCGTGAACAGCAGGCGGCGCCCCCACGTGTCTTCACATCTGAGACCTGGGGAAATCTGGTAGAGGCACCTCGATATACTGTAGATGATCTCCTCCATCAGCCCATACAGTAAGACGAGATATTCATCTTTTCCCGTAGGTTCTGGCCAGTGTCTTAGGAGATTGTGGGTTGAGTTAACTAAGGGCTTGGCGTGCTACAGAGAGAGCATGCCCAGTAAGTACCAGTGTCTCAGAGCCGTCTGAAGCTAGTGTCTGAGTCTGCATAGTTATACTAGGGGATACATACCCTCTTGGATATAGGAATTTCTGAGGTGCAGGCAGGACACTAATAACGATTGAATATTGCAGGAATTAATGCTCCCGGTTGCACGTGGTTTCCAAGGGGAAGTCCAAAGGGGCTAAAGCTAGGCTTAGGAAGTTGAAGATCAGGATATATGCTGCAACACCAAGTAAGTTAGTCCTTTATACGTGCATGCAGGCGAGGTTTCTTGCAATACCAATCATTTGTGAAAATCTGTTCTATAAGCCACTTGTGAGGCTGAGGTACCCACCTCAGAGCTCGGTGTCAACAGAGTTTGCCAGGGTAGGCGACTCACTTGGAGGCAGTCCACACAAATTTTCACAAAAGTGGTCCTTCGAAAACCAGATGTGGAATAGCTAGGTTAAGCTATCATAGCTAGGCCACAGTTAGGAACCAGTTTTACAGAGTTAGGTTAAGCTATCATAGCTAGGCCACAGTTAGGAACCAGTTTAAAAAAGTTAGGTTAAGTTAGCACACCTAGGTCAAAGTTACACAGAGGCTAAGCCAAGCTGACTATACACAGAAGTTGTTATTTGCAGTAATTCACAGGCAGGCCAGGTAGGCTAGAGAAGCTTGTGAATTTAATTATTTACAGTGATTACAAGTAATCCACAGTAGGAGACTTGTGTGTTAATTACTTACAGTGGATTTGCAAGGTAGCCACAGTTAGGCTAGGCTTGTGCAATATTTACAAAAGGTTATAGTAGCTAGGACAGATTTAACCTAGTTATTATTTACAGGGAGTTATAAAGCCAGGTTTAAGTTATAGCACACTAGCTAGGTTAGGATTTACCTTATCCAACCATCCACACTAGACAGAGTAAGCTGGGCACAGGCCAAGCTGTTTACATACATTATTTATTTACTGTTTCACAAGTTGAATTGTTGAATTTACTTGTGTTAACCAAGTGATTTTAATTTGTATACTGCACCTTTTATTGTGTGATTTTCATCATCTTTGATTCATGTTAATGTGGGATTTGTGAATTATACCTGAGACTAGGTTAAGTCCTGTAATTATTTGCTGGCATTGTACAGTTAAGTGCTAGATTAAGCTTTCACATCGATACACATTTTTGATTGGGATTTGAGAGCTAACAGTGTACATTTTTGATTCAGAGTAGAGTCAATATAATAAAGGGAATTGTTAAGCTTGTTGAGAAGCCTTGAGGCTCGTTCATTCTCACCTAATACCGTTTGTGCTGTGGGGTGGGCTAATTGAAATACAAATTAGCACCGTGATCTTAACTAAACCGCAACTATGGTAGGTGAAGATGCAGTACCAGCTGTCCCAGCTCTAAGTCAATTAAAGCAGTCTATGGGAGCCTATAAGGGGCGCCTGAGCAAAGCATGTGAGGAGTGTCGTATGGTCAGGCAAGATCAGGATGTAGACTGGGAGGAACTAAAGAGTTGCCTGAAACCTTTGGAGCAAAGACTGGAGGCCTTTGAGAGATCATTTATCCTTTATGAGACAGAGGCCTATACTACAGGTGAGTCTGAATATACAGTCGAAGTAGCACGGACAGACTATGACGAACGAAGGGCAGAGTGTAAAGCAGAGATGAGACTCTGCAGGCAGTTAATAAAGACTTTGAAGGCCGGTACAGCAGGGGCAGCAAATGTTTCAAGGAACACGAACAACAACACGCCTGTTAATGTGTTGCCCAGATTGCCCCAGTTGAATTTACCAACGTTTGACGGAACCTTAACAGAGTACATTGCTTTCTGGGATCAGTTTAGAGCCCAGATAGATGACAGAAATGATTTGTCAGATGCCGTCAAGTTGCAGTATTTGCGGTCGCAGCTCAAGGGTAAAGCCTTAGATCTGGTCTGGCACTACCCGATTACTGACACTAATTACCAACATGCCAAAGACCAATTAGAAGACATGTTTGGCAACACTGAGGAGATAAAGGTAGCTATACTTTATCGGTTGTTGGATCTAGAGGCTTGCCGACATGACCGTCAAAGTCTAGAGAAGTTCCGTATTGAGATTATGAGCTTGACCAATAGTTTCAGAGATTTGCATGATGAGAATGATTCAAAATGGGTCCTTAGCCAGGTGATTCAGAGGAAACTGGCTAGCACGACAGTGCATGAGTTACACTTAAAATATCGGACGAATAGGTTCACGATAAACCAAATTATTGAAGGGTTAGGGGATCTCATATCTCACCTGAGCATAGGTCAGGGGGAGAAATTACCTACCAAGGAGAAGTCGGTCGACTTCCCCAGACATTCGAGAGATAGACCTAAACCACCTCCCACTAAAGTAGGCACGTATTATGCCCAGGGCGAGCCCTCCACCCACAGGGCCAAGGGAGAAGCCACTAAAGCGGCCAGTATGAGACGGTGCGTGTTTTGTGATGAAGAACATGCTAGTTCAGGGTGTTCAAGCTTCACCACCTATAACCAAAGGGTTCAACGGCTAAGAGAGTTGAGACTTTGTTTCAAGTGTTGTGGAGAACATTTTGCCAGGGACTGTAACACCATACTCAGGGAGTGTCGGGGCTGCCGGAAGGGAAAGCACCACAGTGCACTGTGTCCTAATGATGCCGGATTAGCACAAGTTAAGGAGAGCAAACCGCAAGAAAGGGCGGAGAGCAAGAACAAGTCAGAAGTAGCGATGAGTGTGGTGAGTACGGCACCGAGAATTTGTTCTGGTGAGCAGTTTCAAGGCTCGGTGGCCTTGCCCACCATAATGGCGGTGGTCGCGAACGGGAAGAAGTCTGAAACGATCCGTTTGTTCTTCGACAGTGGGGCACAGAGATCCTTCATAGTGGAGAGTCTAGCAACTAGGTTGAAGCTGGAGACAGTTGGTAAAGTTGACATGAAGGTGGAAGGGTTTGGTGGGGAAGTCCCACGCAGGTCTTATCCAGTAGTCAATGTGACGGTCAGGTTCGCCGGGCATCGACGGGAAATTTCAGCCTTAATGGTGAAGAGGCTGCCCAATATCATTACCACTAGGGGACTGGCTGCAGCAGTCAAATGTTTGAGGGAGTTGGGTGTGAAGCTAGCAGAACCAGACATTGCTACAGACAATGTTAGTAATGTAGGCATCTTGGTAGGAGGGGATTACCTAGACGAGTTCGTGTCTACGAGAAGGGTTATCAAGGAGGGTGTGGGCCAGTACAGGACTCCAGCGGGGTACATCGTAGGAGGCAGAGTACCAGCTCACTTCCCTGCGACCCCGGGAAAGGAGGGCTCTGGTATTACAGCGACTGAGGCTGTACTGGTGATGCAGATTGGTGTGCACGAAGGCCTGTCAAAGGCACAAGTTGGCATATCCGACAGTGAGCCGGTCCATAAACTATGGGACCTGGATGTAGTAGGGATTAAAGGTGACCAGCCGCCCCCCGAACACGAAGAGACGTATCGAGATTACTTGAACCATGTGCAGTTCAGGGACAGACAGTATTGGGTGCGACTCCCATGGAAACCGGGCCACCCAACGCTGCCCACTAATTTCAAGAGGGCACGTGGTCAGTTGAATTCATTGGTGAACAGCCTGACCAAGAAGGGTCTGGTGGGGAAATATGATGATATTATTAAGGAACAGCTGGCCCTTGGGTTCATCGAGAAAGTGCCCAATGCCAGCCCTGGGGAAAACACCCATTATCTTCCACACATGGCAGTCACCAAGGAGTCGGTAACCACTCCCATCAGAGTAGTCTTCAACTGCAGCTCACAGGCGAGTCCCCGAGAGCCATCGTTGAACGACTGTCTGCTCACAGGGCCCTCCCTGACGCAGAAATTAGCAGATGTGTTGTTGAGATTCAGGACGGAACAGTACGCCTATGCGGCAGACATTAGCAAAGCCTTCCTACGTATTGGGTTGCAGCCACAGGACAGGGACTACACAAGATTCTTGTGGTTGGCTAACAGGGAGGTGCCCAAGCAGTGTTGTTTGGTGCCACTAGTTCACCATTCCTATTACAGGCTACCATAGACTACCACCTTGTGAACTGTAACAGCCCGCTTAAAGAATTACTGAAGACCCTATTTTATGTAGACAACATGCAGGGTACCACCTCAGATGAAAGGCTGTTGATGGACATTTACCGAGAGTCTAATCAGGAGATGCTCTCGGCTAACATGCCATTGAGAGAATGGGTGACAAACAATCCAACGTTGCGGGGCATGGTGGAACGTGACTATACTGGCTACTCAGTGCCTGAGGTAACATCGGTGTTGGGACTGGAGTGGGAAATCAAGGAAGACAGACTTAGGCTAAAGAGGAAGCCTGATGGGGAAGGGAAGCTGACCAGGAGGTCTTTGCTGAGCAAAGTGCAGACTGCCTTCGATCCTTTGGGTTTGTTGACACCCATCACCATTCGAGGGAGGATGCTAGTGCAACAGACCTGGGAGCTGAACCTAGGTTGGGACGACCCACTGCCAGAAACAGTCTGCCAGGAGTGGGATCTGGTTAACAAAGACCTAGCGGAATTGCACGAGTTCACATTCCCCAGGTCTATCGGGTGCACCGGGCGGGATTATGACTTGCACGTCTTCTGTGATGCCTCCTCCAGGGCCTATGGGGCAGTAGCGTATTTGGTGGCCGGGGACCAAGTCAATCTGGTCACCAGTCGTGCGCGGGTGACACCCCTGAAGGATTGCTCGATCCCAAAGCTAGAGCTCACGGCGACGTTGCTGGGAGCAAGACTGGGTAAGTACGTAGAGGAGGTGTTGAGTAATCTGAGGGTGAGACACACCTATGTATGGACAGACTCGGAGGTGGCCTTACAGTGGGTCCAGAATGACAGGTCTAAGCTCCCCTATGTCAGGAATCGGGTAAAGGAGATACGGGAACTACAGTCAACGTCAACAATTCTGTATGTGCCTACAGATCAAAACCCAGCCGACCTGATAAGCCGAGGGGTGACACACAGAAAGTTGAGTAAAAGCAAGCTTTGGTTCAAAGGCCCAGACTGGTTACCGGCAAGGGATTGCTGGCCGGAGCAGAAATTCGTGGAGACAATCAGCAGCATAGTACATTTTGCGGGGAAACACGACACTGAATTATTTGACCCCAGGCGCTACTCCTCGTGGAGAAAACTTATAGGAGTCACGGAAATGGTATTTCGATTCGTGAGGAAGCTGCATGACAAGGTAAGCCAAGGTCGACAGTTGTCTCTAGTGGGTCCCAGAGAATATTGGATAAGGCAGTACCAAAGGGGGAGGTTTCCAGGAGTGCTGGAAGTACTTGCGACCCGGCAGCAGGTTATGGCGTCAGGACGCGTGTCCAACGATGACGACTCAGGGAACAGCAAATTGGTTCACTCATTGGGATTGTTCCTAGATCATGCGGGGCTAATAAGATGCAGGGGAAGAATACAAAACTCTGAGCTCAGCTATGGGGCCAAACATCCCGTGCTAATGGGAAAGGAGGGATGGGCGACAGAGCTATTGATACAAGATGCCCATCAGAGGACCTTACATGGGGGGTTTGGAGATACCCTCACCTGCCTACGTCAGAATTACTGGGTACTGAAGGGTCAAGCTGCCGTCAAAAGGGTGCTAAAGAGTTGCACGGTCTGCCGGCGGTACGATGGGAGGACCCTACCATACCCAGGTCCACCACCGCTGCCTCAGGAGCGGGTACATAGTGACAGGCCCTTTGAGACTGTAGGAATAGACTATACTGGGGCTATCACATTGAAGAACCCAGGAGACGAGAGGGTGGGGCCTCAGAAAGTATATGTCTGCCTGTTCACTTGTGCCACTACTCGAGCGGTGCATTTGGAGTTGGCAGAAGATATGACAACAGAGACTTTCGTGAAGTTGTTCAGGAGGTTTACTGCCAGATTCTCGTGCCCGCGATTGATTATCTCGGACAATGGCACAAGCTTTAGGGCGGCCGATAAAGTTTTCAGGAATCTTAGGGACAACGGAGAAGTACGAGAACACCTGAAGAGAATAGAGTGCGAGTGGAGGTTCATAGCTCCCAGGGCACCCTCGCAAGGGGGATTCTATGAACGCATGGTGGGCACAGTCAAAAGGTGCATTCAGAAGGTCTTGCACGGCAGGAGGGTGAGCTGTGATGAACTGAGGACAATGTTAGTTGAGATAGAGGCAAGAGTTAATAACAGGCCTCTGACCTACGTACAAAATGGGATTGACGAGCAAGAAGCTCTCACCCCCAATCACATGCTGTTTGGAAGGATTGAGCCCTTCCCCGCAATTTTGAGTCAGTCTTCCAAGGAGCTGGATTATTATGGGCCAGATGGTCCCCCTATCAATGAAGAACTTCACAGAAGTCACAACAGACTGGTGAACATCCTGGACAAATGGAACCAGGTGTGGCGCAGGGATTACTTGACAACCTTGCGGGAACATTTCTATGGTGCCGACCCCGAGGCAAATAAGATGATGCTAAGTGAAGGGGACCTGGTGCTAGTAGAATCCGAGGCGCCCAGGGCATACTGGCCTCTTGGCCTGGTAGTGTCAGCCCACCCAGACAAGTCTGGGCGGTTGAGAATGGTGAAAGTGAGAATGAACGGTGTCGAGACTATAAGACCCATCAACAGGCTTTTGCCTCTCGAGGTCCACACGGTGGGACCGGGACATGAGAAATCAGACCAGAGGTTGAGCGAGCTGAGCGGCAGGACGACCCGTCAAACGGCGCTCAAGTCCAGGGCCCACTGGGGGGACCTGCGGGAGGCAGACTTGATCTAGACTTAGCGCCTACCTTCGCCGGCGGGAGGATGTGGAAATTTATTTGGTCCAAATAGTTCCACAGCTCAGATCCAGCATGGCCGTCTGGTCGTCTGAGCCGAGCGGCCCTTAAACCCTCCCAAACAAGGCATTCTCTGGTTGGCGGTTGTTGGTAAGCTTATTTAATTTATAGATTTACTCTTCAGGGAAGGAGTAGGTAGTTTTACTGGTAGTACACTAATATTAGGTTTACTAAGGCATCTGTAGATAATGATAGAGTAGACCTAAGACCTTAACATAGGTAGTAATAGGCCGATAATGTAGGCAAACACTAGGATAAGTTAGCTAGGGAGAACTGGCAGCCCTAGCTTGAATGGCGGGGCGCAGGTCACAAAGACAGAATAGCGTCCTTCTTACGATAGACACCGACTGGACAAGACATGCCGTGAACAGCAGGCTGTGCCCCCACATGTCTTCACATCTGAGACCTGGGGAAATCTGGTAGAGGCACCTCGATGGACCGTAGATGATCTCCTCCATCAGCCCATACAGTAAGACGAGATATTCACCTTTTCCCGTAGGTTCTGGCCAGTGTCTTAGGAGATTGTGGGTTGAGTTAACTGAGGGCTTGGCGTGCTACAGAGAGAGCATGCCCAGTAAGTACCAGTGTCTCAGAGCCGTCTGAAGCTAGTGTCTGAGTCTGCATAGTTATACTAGGGGATACATACCCTCTTGGATATAGGAATTTCTGAGGTGCAGGCAGGACACTAATAACGATTGAATATTGCAGGAATTAATGCTCCCGGTTGCACGTGGTTTCCAAGGGGAAGTCCAAAGGGGCTAAAGCTAGGCTTAGGAAGTTGAAGATCAGGATATATGCTGCAACACCAAGTAAGTTAGTCCTTTATACGTGCATGCAGGCGAGGTTTCTTGCAATACCAATCATTTGTGAAAATCTGTTCTATAAGCCACTTGTGAGGCTGAGGTACCCACCTCAGAGCTCGGTGTCAACAGAGTTTGCCAGGGTAGGCGACTCACTTGGAGGCAGTCCACACAAATTTTCACAGTCTGCCCAAAATGCCTAGTCATGCTAGGAATGATAGTGGCCCTCTTTGTAATTAGTATTTTATAATATGTAAACCACACATTGTAACCAATATTTTATAATATGTAAATCCCACATTGTAATCTTTATAGAGAATAAACTTTTGATTTGACTTGTTGGGAGTCACAAACTGCTGATCAAACAATTATCGTCCTTAGCTGCCTCTTGGCTCCTCCCACCTCTGCTATAAGCCCCTCCCACACTATACAGAAAAATAATAATAATAATAATAATAATAATAATAATAATAATAATAATAATAATAATAATAATAATAACAATAATAATAATAATAATAATAATAATAGCAATAATAATAATAATAATAATAATAATAATAATAATAATAATAATAATAATAATAATAATAATAATAATAATTTTATTTGAATATAATTCATAGTTGTGCAAGGGATTACATGTGCAAGGAATTACATGTTTTTTTTTTTATTTAAAACATAGAACAAATACAAGAATGTATTAGAGTATAATAAAATAAAAAGCTATACTGGATATTACCAAAACCTCTATTACACAATCCCAGTACAGAAAACAAACACTACAGATAATGGCCACATTACAACCATATACACAACCCACAACATATCCTACAAACCCCACCTTTTACAATAATTATTATTGCAAGTGCTGACACACAGCTGACACTTCTCCCCCCTCCCTAAAATGCTTACATTCACCGTTCTAAGAAACATACCTTAATTATCCTAACATTTAGGGTCTGCCCTGACCTCATCAAAAACTTAATGAGTATTTATCAATAGTTGGTGGCGCATGAACAACAAAACACAATAACATAAAATTACAGACTAAAACAGATATGAACATTACATTCCTATACTCATACACCTTTATCAGCAGAAGAAAATACACCAACAATATATAATATCAATAGTAATGTAACAAATGAAAACCAAAATTTTTATAACATTGCATAACGTGAAGTTCCCACTTAAAATACAAGAAAATATACCACATGCAACATTATCAGCAAAATACCAGGATATGTAAATATTTCGAAAGAATCAAAGACTATGACATGAATAAGTTATCTAAATGGTTCATCTTGATTTTAGTAAGATAACAACACCATACCAAACACCGTATTAACATCTAACACACCACATACAAACATACCAAAACTTAACACACATCCACGAGGCTAGACTTTCGCTGTGCCTTCTATCAAAATAGTATTTAGTCACTTAGCCATAATACCAACTTACCTCATAATTTGTAATATTTTACATTTAAGAATAAAACTAAGTCTGCCCGAAATGCCTAGCCATGCTAAGTGTTCTAGTGGTACACTCTGTAATCTCAATTTTACTACATGTAAACCACACAATAACCAAATTTCTGTAAACTCAGCATTGTAATCCTTATAGAGAATAAACTTTGAATTTGAATTGAATTTGAATTTGAATCACGTGCCTAACCAGTATTACATACAAATAAATATACAATGAATATTAATTTAGGTTACGAATCCCTATACACACATGAGTACATAATAAGTAATTAATAAAAACTGATGCAGGAATACGTTACAAAAAATTGCAAAAACCTCAATGCTTCAAGGATCATAGTGCAGGAATACCTTCCCAAGAAAAGTTAAAATTCACTTGCAAGACCAGTACAAACAGTAGATAATTCACAACCAAAGAAAATATTTAAGCTATAATTTTTATATGTTATACATTAATAAAAGTTATACAGTGGACCCCCGCATAACGATTACCTCCGAATGCGACCAATTATGTAAGTGTATTTATGTAAGTGCGTTTGTACGTGTATGTTTGGGGGTCTGAAATGGACTAATCTACTTCACAATATTTCTTATGGGAACAAATTCGGTCAGTACTGGCACCTGAACATACTTCTGGAGTGAAAAAATATCGTTAACCGGGGGTCCACTATATATTTAAACTGTCATTTATACCTTCCCCAACAAGGGAACTAAACAAAATATATCTTTCACACCATCACATCCAGTTCCACACGTGTACCTCCAGTCACACCCATCCACCCGTCACTTCACCCCCGAGGAAGTCAGCCCGTTGAAAACCCCTGACTCCCCCCACCCCTTTACCAACATACTCACCCCGGCAGTTAAAACCCGTTATAATGCCAATAAATTCCCAATTGTTAGTCCTCTATAACCTTCAGAAAAAAACTCATCCCACCTTTTCCCATATATGCCTCTAGTGCGACACAAAGTTCGATAAAACGTCGCCGCCAAAATCCTTCTCAGCACTTCCCCACCCTCCTTTCCCCTCATACCCCACAAAACATATATGTAGTCCACAATTATGTATGATAAACCCCTTACCACACCCACATCCATCCCACTCATATCAAGACTCAACGCTCGCAATACCGACACACCATGACCCCCCACCCTTGCCACTACTCTACTCATCCATACCCTGATGCACTCCAAACCTTCACAAAAATAGACAACATGAAATGCAGTCTCTTCCCCACTGCATCTGCCACACCCCCACCCTCGATAAACCTCCTATCTCGGAGCATCGGCCCTGATGGCAAAATACCATGTAGGAAACGATACATAACCTCATGCACTCTATGTCGTATCCTTAATTTACTAAATCTTTGCCATATTACATCCCATGCATACATGGGGTAGATCCCTTCAACCGGCACCACTACAATTTACACAAAGTTCCGACCTTTACTTTTCCTGGTTCCCTGGCTAACACTAAGGCACATAACACTTTTTCACATTCCTTCATTTCCGCTCCTCCATACCATTTCCATAGGTGATCATGCACCTTATCTAGCTGCCCCCCCCTTCCATCCACCTGCACGCATCACTTCCCTCTTAATGAACACACATTTCACGCACTTTCTCAAGTCCAACAAACCCAACCCTCCCTTACATACCGGAAATGTCACTACCTCCCTTCGCAATCAGTTGCACCCTGAACCCCACAAGCATTTGAGCACGATTCTAAGAATACTCGTGATCGCTGTTCCTGTTAACGGAAACACTGCCAAAACAAACCAGACTTTACTATATAGTAATACATTGATGACAATTGCCCATTGCCTAAGGGTTAAATGGTGAGGTCGCAGCATTCCCAAACGTCTCTGCACCTCTTCCACCATCCTATTCGAATTGTTGACCCTTGCAGCCCTCAGGTCAGCCTCATATATGACACCACAGATTTTCAGACTCCCAGTCTGATGCTGCACGATATCGCATCCCCATTCTAATCTCTCTGCCCATTCTCCCAGTCCCATTATCATTGACTTCTCCAGATTTTCCTTAATCCCAGTTGCTCTCCCAAACATGTGTACAACTTCCCCCAAAAGTCCTAACCGTGTCTCCTCACTCACCAGAATAGTAGTATCATCAACATACCCCACCAAACCAGGCCAAGGCTTCTGCTCACCATCCCCCCCAGTCCTTAGACGATCTTCGACCATCCTATAAAAAGGATCCTGAACACATGCAAACAATAGTTTTGATAACGGACATCCCTGCCGAAGACCCTGCTCCATGTTGACTCCCTCCCCACACACCCATTGATTTGCACTCTTACCTTCGCTCCTGAGTACAACGTATCTACCCACCCCACTATTTCTTCACCAAACCCCTGTCTGAGAAGAATATCCCTCAAAGCCCTTCTTTCCACCCTGTCATAAGCCCCTTGCCAATCCAATGCCAACAATGCCCCTCTTCCCCTTTCCATGTCTTCCAAGAACCCCTTTATGATCCCGTGGCCCTCGACCATCGATCTACCTGGCAACCCAAACTGAGGCTCAAACACGACCCTCCCCACAACACATTTAAGCCTATTCCCAAGAATTTTCGCAGTTTATAATCAGCACAAAGCAACGAAATGGCTCGGTAATCCCGAAGGGTACTCTGCTTTTTACTCTTCCTGACCAACACCACCACCACTGTTGCCTGTGATTTTCCCATCTTACCTCCGTCTTTCATGGCATTCATTAACCTTACTAGGAAACCCCTAAGCAGACCCCAGTGCTGTACATAAAATTCGCTTGGTAAACCATCTATCCCTGGTGCCTTTCCCTTCCTCATGTCCATAAGGGCTCTCCATATTTCCTCCTCAGTGACCCCACCCAGTGCCTCCTGATCACTCCTCCCCAGTTTGCATGGCACATACGTACATACCTTCCCAAGAACCTTGCAATCCACCCCACTACTTTTCCCGTATTCTTCAAACCATCTATCAGCATACGCACTCATCCCCATAGTTTCCTGTAATACCTGACCCTCTCTAAAACCCCCCACCGAAGAAATGACTTGCAATCCCGGTATTGTAGTCGTTTGCTGTCTTATCTTCTGTCCTCGCAGCACAAATGCCGATGACTTGTCACCCCAGAGTACTTCGTCCAACCCCGCTTGTTCCCGTACCGCTGCAAAATGCTCTTCTTGCAAAGTCCTTATCTTGTCTTTCAACATTTGTATATCCTCCACTGGGTAGACCCCGGCCACAGCCCCCCCCCACCGTGCAACAATCCCGTAATCTAGATTCGAAATAATTTGACAAACCATACCGCAATTGATTAATCCGTTTGCCCTCCCTCACATAGAATTGACGTATTCTTACCTTAGCCACACTATCCCACCATCCAACCACATCCTCCTCAGTCCTTCACTCTGCACAGAGCTGTTCCCAAAATACTTCAAAACCTTCCACTCGCTCCTCATCCCCCAAAACCATCGTATTCAGTTTCCAATAGCTTTCCATCCTACGTGCCAAAGCTTCTCACCCCACCTCCACTATTACCGCCCTATGATCAGATGACACCATCTCAATAGTTTTAAAAGACTCTACCAAAACCCTCTGAGATAAATATATCCTGTCCAAACGAGCCGCATATCCCTGCCTTATAAAAGTATGTTCCACCTCCCACAAACCTCCCCGAAAGCATCACATAACTGAGGATCTCTAAGCAGACCCCCTAAGACTGAGGAAAAATATCCTGCTCCTCTGGGTTCCACATCTGCCCTCTTAACTACGCAATTCCAATCTCCCCCCACAATCGCCACAGACGGTAACGTGCATAGGAAGTACACAAGTTCCTCCCGCACAAAATCCATCTTCACTTTAACGCCACTTTCTGCTGGGGCATACACACACACAAATGCCACTCTCTCTCCCATCTACCATCATTCCACATGTAATACTCTCCCCCCTGCCCCCCTCTTTCCTGTGCAATACAAACGGGCTCGCCTCCCTGATCAACACACCCACTCATGTGTTGCTCAGACGGCAACACATAAGCCTGGTACCCAGGCATCACTAATTCACGACCAAGTTTAAAATTGTGTTCCTTCGCAAAAGCCACGTCAGCCTTGTATCTATTCAAAAACATCCAGAAGCACTCACGTTTTACACTATCACACAGACCATTAATATTTATAGTTACACACCTGAGGCCAGTTTAAGGTTTCCCTCCCTGCCTCATTTCAAGACTCTTCCCTTTCTTACCATTCCCCTGATCATTGCCTTTGCCACGTACTCCACCCTCCTTCCCAGCCATCCCCCCCTTTCTGTTGTGGGGGGATTGGGTACCATAACCCCATGCCTTTTTCCCCGGTCTTTGCTCTGGCGTCAGAACATCGTCTGAATCTGACACCGCCGCCCTTTTCCTTGTTGCTCCCTCCGTCTCCATATCTGTGTCCTGGGAGTTCTCACAATGGACTTCCACCTCTACCACTCTGAAGTCGCCTCCATGTCCTTCCATGTCACTCGCACTGTCCATCACAGGTGTCACCTGGTCCTCCCTCCTCCCGCACACACCTCCTTCCACCAGGATCCCACGTTCCTGCTCGCTGCGACTCTCCACCTCCATAGACTGTAACATAGCCTGTAACACCGTCTCCAACTCCTCCTCGATAGCTTTCACTTCTGCGCCCACTTGCACCTTCTCACTCCACAACTGTATGGTCAATGGGCTGGGTGATTCATGAATCACCACGTTCCCTCCAGATTCCACAGGAGGAGCCACCACCTCTTCACTTCTCATACAACCATGCCCTCCTTGCCTTCGTTCTTCCTCAGGCATCGTTGTCTCATGCGCCGGTGCTCCGCCTCTTGCCGGCCCAGGAGCCATATTCCACTTGCCACACTCCACCGCCATATGGTCATATTCGCCACACAGTCGGCACGTACGCCTCTGCCCAGCATACGCCACCATTACCTGGGTTTTAAACTCCTCGAGATATACATACGAGGGTATAAGATGTCTCAGCGTCATCTTGAGATTTAAAGTACCCTCAGGAAATCCAGCATACGCTCCTTTTACCCATTTTCCAGGTTGGGCTAGATGTACAGTCCCATATCTTTCAAAAACACTTCTGAAATCTACTGCATCAGCCTCAAAAGGCACGTTGCGGAGCTTGACCCACGAATAATGTCTTGATACATCCGTCAACCTTACCCTCACTGCCGGTATTACATTAATGCTGACATCTTGATAGCAATCCACCAATGCCTCGTACACTTGAGCAGTTAACACTTTCACGAAGATTCTATAAACACCATTTAGTGCCACTCCATATAATAACTCGTCTCTGATGCCGTATGTTTCTCTTATAATTTTGGGCAATAGTACCTAGACTGATGTAGGCGTTAAAGCCCCACTAATGAGTTCAATGCCCACAGTATTCACTCTCCGGCGCACACCTAGCGTCATACTGTTTTCCAAGTAGCTCGTCTCGGTAAACAGGATAGGGGTGCAAAGCACGACCGCACTCTACCTCTTCCAGGCAGCGAATCTACATGGGTGTACATGCCAAAAGCCCCTTGTATGATGAGGATTCTGGGCAGGCTTAAAATTAACTTAAGATTAACTAAGCATGATGTTGAGTTGTAAATTTAGTGATTTAGGAAGAAAAACTAGACAGAAAATTAAAAAAAAAAATCATCTCGTGCTGCCACGATTTTTTTTTTTTACATTACGTCGTAAGATAAAGTTTCAAATAGAAACTTCGTATTACAATAGGATTTTCACCAAAATGTTGCCAAATTCTTAAACTATTTTTCTGTAAACAAAACTCATTTTCCAAATTTTCGAATTATTTTGCTATCCAGGCGCCTCATAGGGTCAGGAGGTTAAGTTTCTGATGTAGTGAATAGATCAAGTTGGCAGCCTTGTCATAAAATAACAAAAATTTAAAACCCAGACAAGCAGTTACTCCCATGATAACCAGAAGGTCTTTAAAAGAAATGGTGAGGATTAAGTAGAATAATGTTAAAATATGTAAGTCAAATCATATACGGTTACATTAACAAGCAAAATACCAATACACATAATACAAAACGAAACTGCGTGGAGATAACGGGGGAAGGGGGGAGAGGTAATGATGCACGCCTTATGCCCAAAAAGAATTCAACCATTTACACTACCTCCACCACTCATTCTTGTTTCCACTCCCATCTAACGAACTTTTTCCTCACACTGGCAAACCATGCCATATTCCTCTATTCTTCATCAGTCACCTGACACTTATCTTGACAACATGCTCTTCATAACTTCCAAACTGTTAAGATAAGATAAGATTTCGTTCGGATTTTTAACCCCGGAGGGTTAGCCACCCAGGATAACCCAAGAAAGTCAGTGCGTCATCGA
Source organism: Cherax quadricarinatus (assembly GCF_038502225.1). Classification (NCBI taxonomy): domain Eukaryota; kingdom Metazoa; phylum Arthropoda; class Malacostraca; order Decapoda; family Parastacidae; genus Cherax; species Cherax quadricarinatus. Next base: position 20,764,326 of record NC_091370.1, read on the forward strand.
GGACTGTCTAACTTATTTCCATTGGGGTCCTTAATCTTGTCCCCCAGGATGCGGCCCACACCAGTCGACTAACACCCAGGTACCTATTTGCTGCTAGGTGAACAGGACAACAGGTGTAAGGAAACGTGTCAAATGTTTCCACCCGCCGGGAATCGAACCCGGGCCCTCCGTGTGTGAAGCGGGAGCTTTAGCCACCAGACCACCGGGCCACCTCAACATTCATTCTCTCCAACAGTCCAGTTTACACTAGAAGAAGTTGACAACACTTCCTTTCTTTGATGTTCTTTTCTGCAAAGCTGACCATGAAATATGAAATAAAGTGGGCTCTGGTGGCCTGGTGACTAACGCTCTCGCTTCACACGGCGAGAGCCTGGGTTTGATTCCTAGTCAGAGTAGAAACATTGGGCGTGGTTTCTTTCCACCTGTTGTCTATGTTCCCCATCAGTAAAATGGGTACCTGGGTGTTAGTCGACTGGTGTGGGTCGCATCCTGGGGCACTGACCTAATTTGCCCTACATGCGGAGCATAACAAGGGGCTTTGTATATAGTAGTATGTCATTGTCAACTATGGTCTGTATATTATGTACTTGCAGTAAATGAAGATATTATTATTATTAAATTATGTCAAAAACTACCAGCCAACATGATCTTCTATACTTCTCTCACCACGACACCAAAACCAAACGTAGTGTAATCATAAGCTTCTTCCTCTGTCCCCTCCGAATCTGTAGCAATGAATTCCTTGAGGAAAAATACTCTTGTCAAACAAGTACTTTCTAATCCTAGACTGCAGACACGATGCATGTAACATCTTCAACTCACATAGACAAGATACTGCCAAAAGATAAGTAGTCCTTCCCACTAAACACGTATCCAACATCTTTTCGAATTCTGCGTTTCAATGGCGCTAAAGCTAACCTATGACACTGAGCTTGACTCTATCATCATTACTGATTCTATGTCATCATTGAAGGCTCTTGGCTCATATAATGACTCCAACAACATGCTCATTGGGGAAGCCAGGTATAGATACTCAAAAATTAGGGACAAAGGAATTAATGTACAATTGCTATGGATCCCATCACACATTGGATTACTCCTTCATGATAAAGTTGATATGTTAGCCAAGAAGAGTATCCAGAAGGAGAACGTAGAATATAACTTTGGTATAACTGTGTCTAGCATTAGGAATAATATTAGGAGAGAAGTAAATAATGAAGATGATTGTTATAGGAATGCAGTTAGAAGCCTGAGTAGATCTATAACCCACTATGATAACATGAACGTAGATAAGTATGTTTATGGAGCAACTTGCAATGTGAACAGACTGACTGATGTTGTAGTGGCCAGGCTTAGACTTGGTTACAAGTACTTCTGGCAGTTTGGGAGACACACAGATGATGATCAAACTAAATGTAAATTATGTGATCAGGCATATGGTCACTCTCTTGAACACTATGTGCTTAATTGTCCACTTATTGAGGAATACAGATACAGACAGTATAATAACCTATGTGACATGTCAAGATATCTTATTAATGAAAATAAGATACCAGATATACTAAGCAAATTTCCTAAATTTGCTTGTAACAGATAAGTGAACTATAGATATGTAGATATAAATCCATATGTATTCCTGTTAACCCTTTGGGGCCTAGTTCCTAGGCCTTTTGTGTATTCACATGCTCTCGCGCTACCGTCCACAGGATGGATATGGGGTGCACAATAAACTAGCCACTTCGGTGGCAAAATCTAAAAAAAAATCTAAGTATCTACCACTACCATCAAAGACATCACCAATAAGAGACACAACAAGTTTCAATCCTCTGCAGTGGTATAAATAATCCCTTCCAATGATTGCAACCAATTATACATGGGCGAGACGTCCAGAGACCTCTAAACACGTATTTCAGAACATCGACATGCAGGCAGAATAGATGCTATGAGGAATACATGTGTCCTACACCAAAACTTCCAGAGCCATTTAGTCAACTACAGAGACGCAAGATTCATCGCCAGGATAAGACAATCCCACAGGATCTTGGAATCAACACTCATCTGTATATCAAACAGCTTCATCTAGAACAACGGTTTTTACAATATAGCAGAACCCCTTGCAGGGAAACTTCTTCATTATTATCCTATATAATAACATACCTACTTGCCCATCCCATGCAGGTCCCTCTCATATCCAACCTTGCCAACATTCTCCACCTGACTTTCTACCCTATATATACTCATGCACTCTTTGCCTGGGTAAATCTGTTTGTGACTTGATAAAGTCCACTTTGTGGGCAAAACGTTGCCTTTATACTGCATTTGTGTTTATTTTTCGATCGTGTCAGTATTTTATACTGACATAAGTAGATGAAATAAGTTCATCAATCTTGATAACAATAGAGCATATGCGTGAAGGGGCTTATATACTGCAGTCATAGGCAGTGCAGCCTTGGATAAATTCACAGGTCGAAGTAGCAGCTGAATTCTTATCTAGATTGATGGACAAATTTCATCGAGTTCAGGTTGATGGGCTGATTATCTCAAAGACCTT